>NC_090746.1:73329647-73359647 GCF_036898095.1 Palaemon carinicauda
ACTCAAAGTATGATTGTAAGTAGGTCAAGGACAGGGGCTCCTCAACATCCGGATCTCAGCATTGATAATGTTTCTTTAGCTTTGTATGAATCTTTGAAAATTTTGGGTGTGATTCTCGACAGCAAATTTACTTTAGGAAAACACAGGTCTGTTTTCTTCAGTTGCACAAAATATTGACTTATTGAGAAAGTCTTTTAAGAATTTCGGTGATCAATCTATTCTGAAGAAATGTTTTAATTCTTTCATTCTACCTTGTTTCGAGTATTGTTCTCCTGTCTGGTCTTCAGCTGCTGATTCTCATCTTAATTTGTTGGACAGGAACTTTCTTATTCCTGATCTAGATATTGATCTTTGGCACTGTCGTTTAATTAAATCATCATGCATGTTGCATAAGATTTTCCTTAATTCTGATCATTCTTTACATTCAAATCTTCCTTGACAGTTCCATCTTGTTCGTAATACTAGGCAATGCAGTTAATTCTAATAGTCAGGCTTTCTCCATCATGAGGCTCAATACTACGAATTATTCTAGAAGTTTTATTCCAGCTGTGATCAAGTTGATCAAGTTGTGGAATGATCTTTCTAATCGGGTAGTTCAATCTACACAACTTCAAAAGTTCAAAGTTGCAGCAAATGTTTTTATGTTGAACAGGCTGGCATAAGTCTTTTTATATTTATATATGAATTACCTGTTTTAATGTTGGTAATTTTTTTAAATATTTTATTTTAATTTTTCATTACTTCTTATATCGTTCATCTATTTCCTTGTTTCCTTTCCCCACTGGGCTATTTTTTCCTGTTGAAGCCCTTGGGCTTATAGCATCTTGCTTTTCCAACTAGGGTTGTAGCTTGGCTAGTAATAATAATAATACCAATAATAATAATAATAATTCAAGTGGGTGGTTAGGTCTGTGAGAAATGCTAGAGAAAATAAAGTTTCTACCCTGTAACCGAGTTTTGTACAATTCTGTATTACCAAGCTGTTCATTTTAAGAAAAGAGGAAAGAATATCTTTCCAAAGATCCCAAAAAATTCTAGAGCATTTATCGAGCATTAAGTCACCTGATACTTGAGTGCATGGGTACATTACTAAATTCTGCATTCACTTATTCAAGAAAAGGTATATATTTTCTGTCGTTGTGACTTATTACCGCCTCTGATGAATTTCACTATCCTGACCACACTCTGCATGGCATCACTCATCTGTAATACATTTCTATAATGATTCTTGATGGAGTATGCAGGGCAGTGTGATATAATTAACTCCATTTTCCTTCAGTAAACCAACCAGTCCCACATTATTGCCATTCAAAGCCCTTACACTATCTGTTATAATACAAGAGTGTTGTTCAAATCCTCCATATTCGATGACAACTGACTGAAGTACAACATGAGTATCTGAGCGTCGTGTACCACTACTCAATGACTTCATCTTAACCATCTCTTCTTGTACCACGAAATCCTAATCTGCAATACTGGTGAATACGAGTAACTAGCTGGTGTCACTTATATCTGTGCTCCCATCTAAAGCCTATGAAAAGTGTTTGCAGTAATCAATTATATATTTTAGTTTGAAAGAGGAATGTTCATTAAGACCAGTTACTCTTTTTGCAACTGTTTGGTGGGATAATGAAACGCTTTCATATTCCCTGGTTAATTTTAGCAGTTAATATTACCATGGATTGTTGAGTGGTGATATTTTGATTAAGAAAAAAAAAAGCTTTAATACAAGTATCGATGTCATATCTTAACAGCAATAGACAAGGGAGAGAGAGAGAGAGAGAGAGAGAGAGAGAGAGAGAGAGAGAGAGAGAGAGAGAGAGAAATGTACAACGAATTTTACTATTTCATATACTGACGCAGAAACTCAATTTTATAATATTACAAAGTAAATTTGTAATAGAAGTGATTGTGGACCAAAAAACAATCAAACGGCAGGCCACTTTTGACCAGCGGGCCAGAAGTTGGACCACCCTGCTTTATTCCTTCAAAATCATGTGTAATGACATCAAGAACTGCTACTTCTCTTGCTAATAATTCTCGGGAGGAAATAAGAAATATGAATAAAAGACAGAAATCTTTTCTGAGTCAAAAGTAAAAGAGAATATATGAAGATATCTTTGAAAACTCCATAAAATATAACAAGAGCCTCGGGTTAAAACATATCCTACACATATTTACTTAAAATGATAGCTTGTACCTCTTAACATCACATCCTTATAAAAATAATTACATCTCAGAATACAAATATTGCCAAATGCTTACCTTTTTACCTTTCAGGGTGAGTGAACAGAGAAACTTCTTTTATAACAAAAAAGAAAAAAAAAGTTGATTTTCTGAAATGGAACTTTTACCCTGATAAGAAGACGATGACCCATTTGAGGGTAAGGCATTCGGTTTCTCGAAGTCCCCCCCCCCCAATTCTCTCTCTCTCTCTCTCTCTCTCTCTCTCTCTCTCTCTCTCTCTCTCGCTCTCTCTCTCTCTCTCTCTCTCTCTCTCTCAAAGAAAAATCCAACAGTAAGCAATAATCATTTGATCCAGGACAACGAGTTTTGGCCAACTTTTCCAAAGAAAACTTTTTTTTTCGCTTCTTGAGTTGCTGATATGTTAAAAGTTTTCTTCGATCGCAGGTTGTAGAGGGGTGAATGAGGGAAGGGGGTTGTAGAGGAGTGAATGAGGAAAAGGGGTTGTAGAGGAGTGAATGAGGAAAAGGGGTTGTAGAGGAGTGAATGAGGGAAGGGGGTTGTAGAGGAGTGAATGAGGGAAGGGGGTTGTAGAGGGGTGAATGAGGGAAGGGGGTTGTAGAGGAATGAATGAGGGAAGGGGGTTGTAGAGGAGTGAATGAGGGAAGGGGGTTGTAGAGGGGTGAATGAGGGAAGGGGGTTGTAGAGGGAAGGGGGTTGTAGAGGAGTGAATGAGGGAAGGGGGTTGTAGAGGAGTGAATGAGGGAAGGGGGTTGTAAAGGAGTGAATGAGGGAAGGGGGTTGTAGAGGAGTGAATGAGGGAAGGGGGTTGTAGAGGGGTGAATATGGGAAGGGGGTTGTAGAGGAGTGAATGAGGGAAGGGGGTTGTAGAGGAGTGAATGAGGGAAGGGGGTTGTAGAGGGGTGAATGAGGGAAGGGGGTTGTAGAGGAGTGAATGAGGGAAGGGGGTTGTAGAGGAGTGAATGAGGGAAGGGGGTTGTAGAGGGGTGAATGAGGGAAGGGGGTTGTAGAGGAGTGAATGAGGGAAGGGGGTTGTAGAGGAGTGAATGAGGGAAGGGGGTTGTAGAGGGGTGAATGAGGGAAGGGGGTTGTAGAGGAGTGAATGAGGGAAGGGGGTTGTAGAGGAGTGAATGAGGGAAGGGGGTTGTAGAGGGGTGAATGAGGGAAGGGGGTTGTAGAGGGAAGGGGGTTGTAGAGGAGTGAATGAGGGAAGGGGGTTGTAGAGGAGTGAATGAGGGAAGGGGGTTGTAAAGGAGTGAATGAGGGAAGGGGGTTGTAGAGGAGTGAATGAGGGAAGGGGGTTGTAGAGGGGTGAATATGGGAAGGGGGTTGTAGAGGAGTGAATGAGGGAAGGGGGTTGTAGAGGGGTGAATGAGGGAAGGGGGTTGTAGAGGAGTGAATATGGGAAGGGGGTTGTAGAGGAGTGAATGAGGGAAGGGGGTTGTAGAGGAGTGAATGAGGGAAGGGGGTTGTAGAGGAGTGAATGAGGGAAGGGGGTTGTAGAGGAGTGAATGAGGGAAGGGGGTTGTAGAGGGGTGAATGAGGGAAGGGGGTTGTAGAGGAGTGAATATGGGAAGGGGGTTGTAGAGGAGTGAATGAGGGAAGGGGGTTGTAGAGGAGTGAATGAGGGAAGGGGGTTGTAGAGGAGTGAATGAGGGAAGGGGGTTGTAGAGGGGTGAATGAGGGAAGGGGGTTGTAGAGGAGTGAATATGGGAAGGGGGTTGAAGAGGAGTGAATGAGGGAAGGGGGTTGTAGAGGAGTGAATGAGGGAAGGGGGTTGTAGAGGGGTGAATGAGGGAAGGGGGTTGTAGAGGAGTGAATATGGGAAGGGGGTTGTAGAGGAGTGAATGAGGGAAGGGGGTTGTAGAGGGGTGAATGAGGGAAGGGGGTTGTAGAGGAGTGAATGAGGGAAGGGGGTTGTAGAGGGGTGAATGAGGGAAGGGGGTTGTAGAGGGAAGGGGGTTGTAGAGGAGTGAATGAGGGAAGGGGGTTGTAGAGGGGTGAATGAGGGAAGGGGGTTGTAGAGGGAAGGGGGTTGTAGAGGAGTGAATGAGGGAAGGGGGTTGTAGAGGAGTGAATGAGGGAAGGGGGTTGTAGAGGGGTGAATATGGGAAGGGGGTTGTAGAGGAGTGAATATGGGAAGGGGGTTGTAGAGGAGTGAATGAGGGAAGGGGGTTGTAGAGGAGTGAATGAGGGAAGGGGGTTGTAAAGGAGTGAATGAGGGAAGGGGGTTGTAGAGGAGTGAATGAGGGAAGGGGGTTGTAGAGGGGTGAATGAGGGAAGGGGGTTGTAGAGGAGTGAATATGGGAAGGGGGTTGTAGAGGAGTGAATGAGGGAAGGGGGTTGTAGAGGAGTGAATGAGGGAAGGGGGTTGTAGAGGGGTGAATGAGGGAAGGGGGTTGTAGAGGAGTGAATATGGGAAGGGGGTTGTAGAGGAGTGAATGAGGGAAGGGGGTTGTAGAGGGGTGAATGAGGGAAGGGGGTTGTAGAGGAGTGAATGAGGGAAGGGGGTTGTAGAGGGGTGAATGAGGGAAGGGGGTTGTAGAGGGAAGGGGGTTGTAGAGGAGTGAATGAGGGAAGGGGGTTGTAGAGGGGTGAATGAGGGAAGGGGGTTGTAGAGGGAAGGGGGTTGTAGAGGAGTGAATGAGGGAAGGGGGTTGTAGAGGAGTGAATGAGGGAAGGGGGTTGTAAAGGAGTGAATGAGGGAAGGGGGTTGTAGAGGAGTGAATGAGGGAAGGGGGTTGTAGAGGGGTGAATATGGGAAGGGGGTTGTAGAGGAGTGAATGAGGGAAGGGGGTTGTAGAGGGGTGAATGAGGGAAGGGGGTTGTAGAGGAGTGAATGAGGGAAGGGGGTTGTAGAGGAGTGAATGAGGGAAGGGGGTTGTAGAGGAGTGAATGAGGGAAGGAGGTTGTAGAGGGGTGAATGAGGGAAGGGGGTTGTAGAGGAGTGAATGAGGGAAGGGGGTTGTAGAGGAGTGAATGAGGGAAGGGGGTTGTAGAGGGGTGAATGAGGGAAGGGGGTTGTAGAGGGAAGGGGGTTGTAGAGGAGTGAATGAGGGAAGGGGGTTGTAGAGGAGTGAATGAGGGAAGGGGGTTGTAAAGGAGTGAATGAGGGAAGGGGGTTGTAGAGGAGTGAATGAGGGAAGGGGGTTGTAGAGGGGTGAATATGGGAAGGGGGTTGTAGAGGAGTGAATGAGGGAAGGGGGTTGTAGAGGAGTGAATGAGGGAAGGGGGTTGTAGAGGGGTGAATGAGGGAAGAGGGTTGTAGAGGAGTGAATGAGGGAAGGGGGTTGTTTGATTACCGCAAAAGGGGTTGATTGCAGATGGAAGTACGGATGCACGAGCTGAAATTGCAATGGTTTTCAATGCTGATTCTTTCTTCTCAACCTCTTCCTTGGTGGATGTGATTGTTATTTCTACAGTAAAAAAAAAAAAAGTTATAACAATACGTGTTAGTGATTGAGAATTCTTTTTTTTTCTAAAAGGTTAAAAAAATAAACATTTCAGTAATATCTTCTCAATAGTAGACCTTGAATGGAATATTAGGTGGAATGTGTTGTGATATGTCTGATATGGACCCTAGGTTATTCTGCATGAGCCTTGCTTGATAACTGGACAAAGTACTTCTGACGAGTCTCAGAACGTTTATATGAAAAAATTACGTTTAATTATTCCCCAAATTCTGATAAATTGATTATTATTTAGATGATAAACTTCCATGAGGGTATTATTAATGCTTTCTCTTATTTACTATGAATAACTTTTAAGCCAGCATATTTTGTTTATGATGTTTCTCCTATTGTAGTATTACCTATTCACGTATCAAATACATAAAGCCAAGTAAATGGTTTTCAATAGGCTGAATATCATTAGAGAATTGTTATTATCTTTATCATTACTATCATTAGTAAAAAGGCCATGAAATCAACACATTGTTAATAGGATTATGATAAACAATTCCCCAGCAATTAAAAATACAATAATAATACTTTTAGATATTTTAAACTAACTATTTATTACTTCTCATGCAGTCTATTCATTTACTTATTTCCTTTCCTCACTGGGCTATTTTTCCATGTTGGAGCCCTTGGGCTTATAGCATCCTCATTTTCAGCTAGGGTTGTAGCTTGGCTAATAATAATAATAGTAATAACGAAAAATACCCACAATGAGACAACAAAATAACATAACCGCTTTGAGTTTACAGTAAAGCTGCCTGACTTCCTCCCTACCCGCCATTTAAGTATAATCAACTTCTCACTGATGTCTAAACAAGTCATCGTCAGAGTGCAATTCTAACAGTAGCAACAACTCTGTGACGACACAACTGGTGTCCCGGTGACACACGAGGCTTCAAATACCGTTAGGGATTAACAAGGAGACGTGCTATTAAGAGATTACCTCGTTCTGGAAAATCGCCAGCGACTAAATCGACTTTAAAGGATTGCGTGGACTTGGATGTCATCAGCCCTAAATTTCATTCTCTTAGTTTTTGGAGAGAGAGAGAGAGAGAGAGAGAGAGAGAGAGAGAGAGAGAGAGAGAGAGAGAGAGAGAGAGTTCTGATGCCTGTCAAAACAACATCGATTCTAGATATTATTCATCAAAAAGGGCGTTGGATGTCATCAAAAGGCCTTATATCTGAATGTTCTCAAAAGGCTTTGTATCTAAATGTTATCAAAATGTCTAATATCTGAATGATACCAAAAGGCATTATATCTGAATGTTATCAAAAGGCCTTATATGTGAATGTTATCAAAAGGCCTTATATCTAAATGTTATCAAAATGTCTCATATGTGAATGTTATCAAAAGGCCTTATATCGGAATGTTATCAACAGGCCTTACATTTGAATGTTATCAAAAGGCCTTATACCTAAATGTTTTCAAAATGCCTTATATCTAAATAATTATTAAAAGGCCCCTGCATTTGAGTGTTAAGTCCTCAAAACTCTCTTGTATTAGGATATTATCCATTAAAAGGCCCTTATATTTGGAAGAGATCCATAAAGGGGCGGTACATATGAAAATTATCTATCGAAAGGCCTTTGCTTTTGGAATTCATCCATCAAAAGGACGACATAATTGGAAGTTATCTGTAAATGGCCTTGTAATTGGAAGGTATTTATGAGGAGGCCTAGATATTTGGAAGTCATTCATCAGAAGTCCTTCATATTTGGGAGTCATTTAACAGAAGGTCTTCATGTTTGGAAATCACTCAACAGAAGGCCTTCATATCTGTAAGTAATTCATCTAACGGCCTTCACATTTGGAAGTCATTCAACAGGAGGCCTTCATATTTGGAAGTCATTAAACAAAAGGTTCTTTTATGTGGACTTTGTTCATATATTGCCCATGTTTCGATGAAAAATAAAAAGAAAAAAAGAAAGGTATCTATTAGTTCCAAACATAAACGCACAAAACGCATACGACTGCAAGCATTATAATATAATAATTGCACCATCTCCAGAGATCCATTTTCATAATATTTACAGTATATCTATATCATTAGCATCTATTCTAGCATAATTATGACGATTGAAAAATCACTGAAATGCAGACTAATCATAGTAAATGAGGAAGACTCAAGCATAGTGCCTTGAAAAATTATTGCAATGCAGACTACCCATATTAAAGAGGAAGACTCAAGCATAGCGCCTTGAAAAATTATTGCAATGCAGACTACCCATACTGCAGAGGAAGACTCAAGCATAGTGCCTCGAAAAATGATTGCAATGCAGACTACCCATATCAAAGAGGAAGACTCAAACATAGCGCCTTGAAAAATTATTGCAATGCAGACTACCCATACTGCAGAGGAAGACTCAAGCATGGTTCCTCGAAAAATTATTGCAATGCAGACTACCCATATCAAAGAGGAAAGGGTACCTGACACTTGCACGCATTTGTGGCACGCACTGGCATGCATTGATGCGCGAACTCGCGTGAACGAGTCGTGAAAATGTCGTGAACAGTGCGGGAACGATGCGTGGCATGCGTGCTATGCGTGCCCAGAACTTTGAAATGTTTGAAGTTTGTGGCACGCATTGGCACGCCAAAAATAGTCATGAAATAGTCGTGAACGATGCGCAAACTGGAGTGAACTGGAGTGAACAGTGCGGGAACTGGCGTGCCAGTGCGTACCAATGCGTGCCATGCTTCCCATTCCACGCACTGTTCACGCATCGTGCACGCCAGTTCGCGCATCGTTCACGCCAGTTCACGACATGTTCGCGCATCGCAGCCTTCCCACTGACATTGTCACGCATTGTACTCCCGCATTGTCTCGCACTGTTCACTCCAGTTCACGCATCGTTCACTCCAGTTCACGCCAGTTCCCGCATCGTTCACTCCAGTTCACGCCAGTTCCCGCATCGTTCACTCCAGTTCACGCCAGTTCCCGCCGGTTCACGCTAGTGCCCGCCTACTCACGCTAGTGCCCGCCTACTCACGCTAGTGGAGCTCTTGTGGGATTAGGGTGGAGCTCTCGTGAGATTAGGGGGATTAGGGGGTATATAAATTGAGGTCCGAGGACACTCCTAGCCATTCCAGAGTTCGCCAGCGAAGAGACAACATGCCAAAAAGTAGACAGCCAAAGGGAAGGGGGAGGAAAATGGACGTGATAGAGGAGACAGCAGATCGAGATTCTCCTCATTCATCATTTTCAAGTCTCGATATGGTTATCCCGGAGACACAGCAGGATACAAGCCAGAGCCAGGTATCCAGTGATGATGAACTAAAGAAGAAGCGGGTTCGGGTGTCTAAGAAGGACATCCCTGACTACCAGTGGACAGAAGAGACGGAGACTACGTTGGCCGACCTTGTCAAGGAGAACCCCATGCTGTTTGACAAGAAACATAAGGAGTGGATCAACAAGGTTTTGAAGAACAGCAGGTGGGAAGATATAGGAAGCCAGCTGGATCCTCCTGCCACTGGTGCCCAATGCAAAAAACGATACGAGAACTTGAGGACGAGGGTTGGCAAGATTATAAAAAAGGAGAAGAAGAGTGGAGCTGGCCAGGCCCAAAGGAGTGGCCGTGATGACTTCCTCATGGACACTTGGTCGTTCCTCATACAGCACATCGACCGGGGAGAGACAGTCTCCAGTGAGCAGTTTCGTGGCTCCGAAGGAGGTGCAGAGACAGTCAGCGATGTCGACGATGATGTGAGGTCGACAGGTTCTCACAGCCATGCATCTACCACCACCAGGAAGGACAAGGGGAAGGGGAAGGGGTCCAGCCGAACACTTGACACCACTCACAGCGACACCTGTGTGTCGGAGAAGGATTTCAGCAATATATTGAGGAATGTGAGTATTCATTTTTTTTTGACATATGCAATCTGTTGCATTAAAATGCTGTACTAAATTGTTACAATGTTTGTTATATATACATATATATATATATATATATATATATATATATATATATAATATATATATAATTTTTATAATATTTTTTATGTTTCAGCTTGTGTCGAAAGCAGATTCGGCGGCCCCAACGTTCATGGGCCAGCACAAGATTGTGCACGATTTTGCGTGCCTGCTGGAAGGCTACATGCGTGCCATCCCAGTACACCGATGGCACGAATTCCAGATAGAGTGCCTCAATCTTACACAACGCTACAGGGACGAGAGTCAGGTCTTCCTGCAGGCAGAGCAACAACCATCAGTGACCTGGGCAGGCCCACAGCAGCAGCAACCTTGGCAGCCCCCTCAGCAGCAGCAACCTTGGCCGCCCCCTCAGCAGCAGCAACCTTGGCAGCCCCCTCAGCAGCAGCAACCTTGGCAGCCCCCTCAGCAGCAGCAACCTTGGCAGTCCCCTCAACCAGGACCCTCGCAGGCACAGCCAGAGCAGCAGCAGCAGCATCGTCCAGCCAGTCATGACTGGATGCCGCATTCAGCCCCTTCTTCCTTGCCCCGTACCACGGAGTGGCACCCAGGGATGCCAACTCCACTGTCATCCACCCATGTCCAGGTGACTTCACCATCAGTGTCAGTGTCGTCACCCACCCTTGTCCAGGCTCCTTCACCAGCACCTTCATTAACGTCGCTGTCGGCATTCAAGAGTCCATTGACCTTCCCTGTCCTGACCCCGGGGACCATCGACAGCAACCTAGATGAGGCCATGACACCCGAACCCCTCTACTCGTCCAAGGAACTTGACACCCCACCAGTCAAGGATAAGGAAATTTAAATACTTATAAATATTTGTACAAAAATGAAGTGTGATACTTGTACATATATGTTGTTTTAATGTAAATAAAATATTTATATATTTCCAAACACTTTTTGTCTATTACCTTAGAATACAAAGAAAGAAACAGTAAAGTAAAAAATAATAAAAGGGAAGGAAAATAAACCCCCCCAAAATTTTATATTTGCAGTCTTAATGTGGAAAAAAAATGATATCTTATTTCAAACTATTTCTATATCTTTATAATGAAGAGAAACAAAAATGTTCTCTCGTTATTTTGGATTTAATTCAACATTTTGATGACTTCTCCGGCCTCTTCTGCCCCTGGAAAGTTGAGTATTATCTTTACTATGTATAAATATAAGCTCTTGTCGTTTTGAATTAAATCAAAAGTGATATTAACGTAAACAAGAGCTGTTGCCTACCGGAGGCATCCTGGATGCTATCGCTCGCTCTTATGGGTCATTTAGTTTACTAGAGCGACGTTCCTTTGACTTAGAATTCCAAAGGCATTCTCAACGACACGTCGGGCACGAGACAACCTGTAGCTATATATGCGTTCTCGTAGGACTTGTGACCGATGGGAGAATGGTTTCATCATCCAGGTTCGGAGAGCAAAGGCGTCATCCCCAACGAAGTGATAGGGCACTGGGTGGTCATCATTAGGGATTGGTTCTGGTTGAGGCACTCCAGCTCTGTTGTCTTCTACAGCATCATGCAGAGAACAGTTGCTCCATGTTCCTCCATCCGACGCACCACCCTCTGCCCCAACATCCACATAGAGGAACTTGTAGGAAGCATCTGCGACTGCCATCAGTACAATGCTGTGGAAGTCCTTGTAGTTGTAGTGTAAGAGCCAGCATTGGGTGGCTTCTTTATGGCAATGTGCTTTCCGTCCACAGCCCCCAGACAGTTGTGGTAATTCCATCTGGAGCTGAATCTGGCAGCAACTTCCTTCCAGGCCTCTTCAGTTTTGGGGCAACGCAGCACTTCGTCCTTGTAGGCCGCGATGATGGCTTTACACACCTCGGGTATTAACTTGCTGGTGGTACTTGCTTCAACCCTGAAGCTGTACTGCAGACTTTGATAGGAATTTCCAGTGGCTAAAAAGCGGAGGGTGACAGCAAGCTTGAGTCCAACTTGAAGCGGTTCCCTCATGAAGGTGGACTGCTTCAGGAGGTGCGGGGTTAACTTCTCAACCATCTCTTGAAACAGGTCAGGTGTGATTCTGAGGTAATTTTTGTAGCCCCTTGGATCTTCCTTGTTGAGTTCAGTCAATAGACTCATAGTGTCCAAACGACTGCCTTCTGGTTAACCATTCCCTGACCCACACTTTCCTTTGTATCTTTCTTCGAGGTAGGGTTGGCTTTTGTTTCTCTTTTTCCTTTGCCAGCCTTTTCTGATGCACTCCAACAAATGCTACAGCAGCTGCCAGGTATAGGTATCTTCTCCTCAATGCAATGGTGTCTCTGACAGTAAGCATGTTGTCTCGTCTGAAGCCAATCCAAGAATGTCCTCGGGTTGGAGAAGCCCCGTTTTTATATGGAGTGGCCAATTCGTGAACTGGCGTGAACGATGCGTGAACGATGCGGAATGATGCGAAAGATGAGTGAACGTGTCGTGAACTTCTCGTGAACTAGGCGTGCCAATTCGTGCCATGGCGTGAACGTCGCGTGAACTTGTCGTGAACGATGCGCGAACTGGAGTGAACTGGTCGTGAACAGTGCGGGAAAAACCCCAGTGCGACGCACTGGCACACATCAATGCGTGCCAGTGTGTGGCAAAAATGAGCACAAGTGTCAGGCAGGCTGAAGACTCAAGCATAGTGCCTTGAAAAATGATTGCAATGCAGACTACCCATATTAAAGAGGAAGATTCAAGCATAGTGTCTTGAAAATGTTAGCAATGCAGGCTACCTATATTAAAGAAGAAGACTCAAGCATAGTGCCTTGAAAAATTATTGCAATACAGACTAACCATATTAAAGAGTAAGACTTAAGCATAGCGCCTTGAAAAATTATTGCAATGCAGACTACCCATATTAAAGAGGAAGACTTAAGCATAGTGCCTTGAAAAATGATTGCAATGTAGACTACCCATATTAAAGAGGAAGACTCAAGCATAGTGCCTTGAAAAATGATTGCAATGCAGACTAACCCTATTAAAGAGGAAGATTCAAGCATAGTGCCTTCAATAGTACATTGACGACACTTAAATGTTCCTAGAATTCTGTTTTCTTTATTTTTTCTATACCCAAAACACCATGACCTTAATGGACTTGCACACACACACAAACACACATACAAAAAAAAAACTTGTATGGTCCTGCAAACCAACATGATTTTTACGGTACTGCACATCAAAGTGGAACTAATGAACCTTTATACCAAAATGACCTTAATGGACCTGCATACCAACCTGACCTTAAGGGGCCAGCAAACAAACATGCCTTAACAATTAGATGTCAGCCCTGCGTGTTTAAGGAATTCACCCGAATCGGTAAAAACATTTGAATTTTGTAAATAGATTAGCCCCCTTTGCTTCCTTAAGAGGTATCTTGTTGAATTTCGTAGGTTTCATTATGTTCTTAGCAATTCCTTGGGAAGATAATGCATTGCATCTCTCTCTCTCTCTCTCTCTCTCTCTCTCTCTCTCTCTCTCTCTCTCTCTCTCTCTCTCTCTCTCTTTCACTTTAAGCTGATATATCATTTAGAGATAAACCACTGTCTCCCACTCTCGTTAAGCTTGTACACCATTAAAAATCAAGCCAATAATTCTCTCTCTCTCTCTCTCTCTCTCTCTCTCTCTCTCTCTCTCTCTCTCTCTCTCTCTCTCTCTCTCTCTCTCTCTCTCTCTCTCTCTCTCTCAAGCTTCTTATAAGACGGCTCTACCTAGGCAATATAACTCTGTGTTACAAGTAATAATCTTTCCCATTGCTATAATGTCACTGAATCGTCAATTTTACATTCCATCAATATCATCCTTCCGTTCTCAACGTTCTCCTTCAGACCCACACTCATATAAAACTCATTTCAACCGTCACAGTTGACTTATGAGTTTCCGACACCCTTCTTATTTGTAACTCTATTTTGGATTGGATCAGGATTTTTGGACCTGGGCATAAAATTATGAGTGGAGGTCATTGGGGTTTCTTGTAATAACAATTACAACAGATGACCTCAGTGGCATTAATTTTGTAGTTGATCTTTTCAATTGCTCTAATTTTCCTTTTCTCAACTGTACTGCATGCCACCAGTAGCTGTTCTATGTTGATCATCAGTAGGTAGGAGAGCAAAATACAAAGAAAAAATTCTATGATTTTACTGACAATTTACTACAAGCAAACTTGCCCAATACAGGATAAAAAAAATCAGCCTCAACGCGTTTCAAGAGGTTGCTGGGTGCTTCCTCTCATCTTCAGGGTAGAGGTGGAATGATGCAGGCTGGGCTCTATTTATACAGGTCGGGGTGGTAGTCAATTCGGGTATTGGTCGTTGATTGGTCCTCGTGAGTGGAGGCTGGAGGTGGTACCGAGTCTGGTATGCAGCAGCTCTCCCATTGGCCGAGGTAAGAGCAGATCTGTCACAATAAGGCTGCTGCTACACTCACAGTCATCAGAGTTAGACGCAGTCTAAGTAATGCTGGGTTGGGGTCCCCAATGCTGGGTGCTAATTGGCTGAGAGACTTCCTGAGTGGGGCTCTGCATCAGGCAGGCTGTTCTGCCACACAGATCCCAGGTCCAGTGATTCCCGAGCTGCTTCCTGATTAGCTGAGGAGCTCATGAGGAGGGTCTCAGTCACAGGCAGGCTGTCAGGTTGCTGAACGTCATCATGTTCGTCGATGTTGGTGAGGGTCTGGTTGGTGTTTCTATGGCAGTAGGGGAGGAAGAACATTTCTTGTATAGTATGGAGGTTTGGCTTTTCCTGCTGCATGAGCAGGGCCTCCATGATCCTAAGTCTTCTACTGTCTGGGGGAGTTGCAGATGATTGTGGTATTGCCAGTGATGTCTTCTCTTCTGATGCTTTTGTTGTATACCAGGTGTTGGTGCATATTAATAACACCTTGTTGGACGTGGCAAGTTACACGTTTAGAAAGTCTCCTCATTACCATTCCAATATAACGGCCGCGCAAGGGAAGGGCCGGGTTGTTCTTCATAAAGAGGGATCTAATTCTTGTTGTTTGAAAATGAATCGTTCAGTTGATCTCAGTTTTTACTTGCGGGGGCCCCGTGGAGTTCCTCATAATCTCTTTCACAGCCTTCTCATCTTCCTGGTACTGCTTGTGCATAAAGCCTTTGTAGTACAGGCTGACTTTCGAAGTACTGCTCTCAGTGCTGGGCTCAGTCACGAACCAATTTAACTTAAGGTCTCCAGAATTCTAACTCCTGGCGCGAATATCCTTAAAGTTTTCTTTTTAGGATATCGCATAATATCAGGATACGTATTCTTGACACGCCACAACAATCTGCACCCCGCATAGCATTTACGCTTCGAGGGGGAAAATAAAAGAGGAGCCGTTAATAAGGTTCCCTTCCTCCGTTACTGTTTGAGTACTCAGATGGTGCCATAATCGCCGCCATCTTTATTCCTTTTTCTGTAGCGGTCTCGCTCGGTGGTTTTCCCAGTGCTCTCTCGTTATCAGGATTTATTATGCAATCTCCAGACTCTTCTGCCTCTGGAAAGTTGAGTATTTGATTCTTATGCTGTATAAATTTAGCTCTGGCCGTAAAGTAAAAAATTTGAATCAAATTTATCTAATTTTTTTGGCAGAGCGATTGCCTAGACCGGAGGCGTCTTCAGCGCTGTCGTTCGTAACGCATGAGTTATTTAGTAAGCCAGAACGACTTTCCCGGTATAATAGCTTAAATAAATATAATTAGCTATTTAGTCTTCATTGCTAGGAATTAATTATATTATGCCGATAGTATTCACATTAGTTTCGGCGAGTTAGGTAGCCGATCTTGTTGACGCTAGGCTTCCTAGCCTAGGCGTTATAGTTTACTTTCTTGCATGATATAATAAGTGTTCCAGGTGCTATTAAATTTCAATGAAGATAGTAGGCAATTTATACATGTAAGATATATGGATTGCATATAAAATTTCCTCTTGTAAGATAGTATACGAGAGAGCTTCGATGAATTAGGTAGTCGATCTCACTGTCGCCTGGCTAGTAGCCTAGGAGCTTTAGTATACTTTCATACAATCTCCCCGGTTACCCTCATATATAGGGTAATCTCTCCTTCTCTCTGAGTGTAGCCTATGGCTACAATCCTAGCTGATCTTGTCTCGAATTGTTATTCAGGCAAGACTAGGGTAGGGTTTTTCTGCTCCTTCACCTAGCTGCTGATGGTGAGCTTTGGGTTTGGGTCAGAACCTCAGAGTACTTGTCGTATGCAGGCAACGGGTTGACAGGGTGAATGTACTCCCCTGTCAGGCCTTGTTTGTTGGCATAGGAGGCTTTGCCTCCCTAGACTGCACTTGAAGGGGTCATGTGATCCCCCTTCTCCATGTGGTTTAGTCGACTAGTCCTATGCTCGCAGACCCTAGGCTGAAGAATAGAGATTATTCTGCTGCCTAGGATGGCACCGGCATTGGAACTCGGTTTCTCTATGATTAAGGGTGACGGCTAGATGATTGCCGGCCCCCTTACTGTATTGGCAGACCCTAGGCTGGGGATTGATTTCTCCGTTCGCCTAGGATGTCGCCGATACTGAAACAAAGCTTCCTCAAGGTGTGGTAGGGCCGACATACTGCCGGCTCCTCTCACACCTTATACAGGACCCTTTCCCCTCCACATTCTGTCCTTTAGTGATGGCCTAGCCATCACATCCCTGTGGCCGGTGTCCTACAATCTCGCCGATTGCCGGCAGGTTGTAGGGCCGGCTTGGGCTTCTGCTTGTATGGCCTAGTCGTATAGCTTCCCTATCAGACATGGAGCTCCGGGAAAGCTATGTCGGCAGATCTAGCTGTCGGCAGAAGACCCATTTACTTTAGAGTGTTCTTCAGTCCTCTCTTGGGCTGCCATTCACATCCTATGACCGGCAGGGGCTGGCGACGGAGGTGGATGGGTGGAAACTTGATTATCTTATATTCTCCCCGTCCATTAGAACCCTCATTCCGGAGGAAGGAAGTGAGACTGCTCTTACATCACCCTTCACTCCTTGCTTTCTCTCTCACTATTAACTAGTGCCACCAGGCACTAACCTAACTGGCGGCTGCTGGCCACTAACCTTGCCGGCAAGATGCTGGCTAGACTTGTGGCCCGACAGCCATTGATTCACTGTCACATCTGACTTAGCCGGCAAGAGCCGGCCGAGTCTGGTATACCGGTCACAACCCTGTCACATTGAATGCTGTCTGGGATAGTGTGCCGACAGCCGGTGACCCGCCAGCGTCTGGCAAGCTGCTGGCAATCCGGTGGGCCGCCGGCCATAAAAATTATCAATATTGTGTCAGTTAAATTGTGCCTAGGTACTAGCCTTGCAGGCTACGTGCCGGCGGCAACTACGGTATATGTATATACAGCAGCCAGTACATCTGTAGTATAGAGCATACTGCAGACAGAAAACTATTGTATAAAAGTATACAGTAGTTAAATTTTCCAACATACCCTGTGTGTCCAGGCACAGTCTATTGTTGAGACCTTATATAATTGGGAAAGGAATTCCATTTCTATATACTGATAGATGATCAGTTGTTAATGACCCTCATCATTAATCCTTTTGGAAGTGGGTGTTAGTTACACTCTTCTATCCTTAAAGGCTAGACTCTTCCACCGGGCCTCCTGTGGAGGATAACCCTAGGGTTAATTTTGAGGGAGGTCACAGCAATTGGCTGGGCGGGAAACACACGTATGTGTCTTTCCTAATTCATTTCTAGCTTACCTATTCTAAGCTATATGCAATGAAATAAAATGGAAAATATTATTATAATATTTATTAGTTTATATAGTGAGATAGACTACTTTATACTCATTTTATTTTCCTCTCTTTACAGGAGGACCATGTGAAGTGCAACAGTGTCTTCTGCAACGTGCGTAGCAGGGACTTCTGCGGCCACCTGGAGTGTAGGACACACTCCCGCTGTTCCATTACCAAGGGACCCCTCAGATACTGGGACCCCCAGGTATGTACTGTGTGCAAAGATTTGGTGTATGAGGCTTTTGAAAATCCCAAGACAACGGAGTCAAGGGATGCAGCTCGGAACATGCTGCACAGATGGGTTTGTGGCTTCCAGACGAATGCCACAGGGCCTTACCTCCCTAGTGAGTGTATGAGGGCCTGTCTACTCCCCAATGCATCTGGGGATGCTGTTATTCCTCATCCTCACCCTGAGATCCCTTGCATCCAGATAGCCATGGATACGGATGTCTCGGATGCGATGAAGGACACTGAAAAGGACCTTCTGGCGGAAGGTCAAGATGAGGAGTCAACGTTTGCTCCAGAGACGGAAGAGGATGAAGTCGAAACAGTCTCTGTTTCGTCGGTTCCTGCCCCAGAACTGGTTCCCTGTACGTCCTCCACTCCTCAACCTGTAAAGTCGGACAACACCCTGTCTGCCATCAAAGCGATGATGAAGATGTTTCAGAAGAAGAGTGAAGAAAGGGAAGCTGCGCTAAGAAAGGAGATTCATCAGCTTGCAGCGGCACGGGGGTCTCATAGTAGACTCAATGTAAAGATTCTTCCCTCGTGCTCCGAGGTAAACCCATGGAGGCATGCCGAGTACATGCCAATTACAAATGGTAAGGTCTTTATTTCAGAGAAGCTGGGAGCTGTCCTTATCGAGGACATTGAGTTCTGGCCCAGGTTCGAGTCCTATCCAGACTGCTTCGTTCGTCTAAGGGCGGAACCTGTATCCAAGGAGGAGACAGAGCCCAAGGAGGTCATAGTGCTTGACCATGCAAAGGCTCAGGCTTTGCTAGCCAGCAGTTTGAAGGACAGGGGCTTCACCAATTCTAAGGTGCCGGCCCTGAGCAAGAAACATCCCTCTTTTCTTGCTCCAGCAACTATGGCCTTCCCCTTTGCGGAAAAAGGGTTTAAGGCAGTGGAAGCTGGGAAACCTTGCCCTACACTGGAGGAGTGTAGACCCCTTTCCCTAGCCCTGCCAATGGATCCCAAGGACTGGAAGGATATTCAGCTTACCTTCTCAGTCGGGAAGTTGGAGGCTGATATCGCTGGACGTCAGTTTAGCGAAAACCTCCCCAAGTTTTCTGAGTTTCTCCTGCGAAGGGAACAGGATACGAAGGGGAGGCTTGCTGCCTCTCTGTTCCTCCAGGTGACTCTGGAGGCAATGGCCAGTGAACAGAGGCCCCCGGATATGTTCATGGTCATAGCCAAAACACACTTGGCAACCCTAAATAAAGACTTCTATAGCTTTGTTAGGGCTAGAAGGGCTTGCAGAGAGTTCGTGTTTGCCTCGGCTGTGGTCAAACACGGACCCAGGAAGCTGATATCTTCCAATATCTGGGGGAAAGACCTCTTCCCAAATGAAGTGGTCAAAGAAATAGTCGACTAGGCCGCCACGGAGAATAGAAATCTTCTCCAGAAGTGGGGCATGTCGGCTAAGAGGAAGTCTTCTCCGGATGAGGGTTCCCAACCGAAAAGGAAGACAAAGAGGCCAAGAGTGCCATCTCGCCCTGCTAGATAACAACAACAACTTCCCATGACCGCGGTGTCACAGATGGTGGCACAGCCCCAACCCACCTACCAGATGGTATCCCAGCAGGTGGTGACTCAGTCACCAGCCTTTACTCCCACCTATGAGAGGCAGACCACTACCTTTCGCCCTAAAGGTAGGGGTCAAGTAGAGATTCCTCTAGACGTCCCTCGTGAGGAAGAACAGGTAGAGGAGCACGCGGTCTAGGAGGCAAGCCCTCCGGAAACCAGAAGCAATGAGATGCTTCCGGTAGGAGGAAGACTCCGACTCTTCCGGGATCATTGGACCTTCGATCCCTGGGCCCACAGCCTAATCAAGAACGGACTAGGTTGGAGCTGGAAGACAGCTCCACGATCATTTCCTCAATTCTTCCAACACTCCACCCCCATTCTGGAAGAATACACCCGAGAGCTCTTGAGCAAACGAGTGATAAAGAGGGCAAAGTCCATCAAATTCCCAGGAAGGCTGTTTTGTGTTCCCAAGAAGGACTCAGACAAACTCAGAGTTATTATGGATTTGTCGCCACTCAACAAGTTCATAATGAACGACAAGTTCAAGATGCTAACCCTTCAACACATAAGGGCCCTGTTGCCCAAAAGGGCATACACAGTCTCCATAGACATGGCAGATGTCTATTGGCACATTCCGATCAATCGCCAACTCTCCTCTTACCTAGGATTCAGGCTACAAAAAAGAAAGTACGCTTTCAGAGCTATGCCCTTTCGATTCAACATAGCCCCAAGAATCTTCATGAAGCTTGCACATGCAGTCGTTCAACAACTACGCCTAGAAGGTTTCCAGGTGATGACCTACCTAGACGATTGGCTGGTGTGGGCAGCATCCGAGTCGAAATGCATGCAAGCATCTAAAACAGTTATCCAGTCCCTGGAACATCTACGATTCAAGATCAACACCAAAAAGTCTCGACTATCTCCAGCTCAGAAATTCCAATGGCTAGGCATACATTGGGACTTACAGTCACATAGCCTCTCCATTACATTAAAGAAGAGGAGAGAGATAGCGGGATCTGTCAAGAGACTTCTAAAATCCAACAGGATTTCAAGATGCCAACAGGAGAGAGAGTGCTGGGCTCCCTCCAGTTTGCATCTGTGACAGACCCAGTGCTAAGAGTACAGCTAAAAGATGCATCAGGAGTCTGGAGAAGATATAAAGCAAACGCTCGAAGAGATCTAAAAATACCAATACTGATTCGACTACGATCACTTCTCAAGCCATGGTCGGAGGCCAAGAACTTCAAGAGGTCAACACCTCTGCAACCGCCTCCACCCTCAGTCATCATCCACACGGATGCATCATTGGAAGGATGGGGAGGTCACTCTCATCAACGGAAAGTTCAAGGAACTTGGTCCTCTCTATTCAAGATCTTCCATATCAACATTTTGGAGGCCATAGCAGTCTTTCTTACACTGAAGAGATTATCCCCTCACCCTTCAGTCCACATAAGACTGATTCTAGACAGCGAGGTGGTAATGAGATGTCTGAATCGTCAAGGCTCGAGATCACACTCAACCAAGTGATGTTGGCCATCTTCCATTTAGCGGAAATGAAGAGATGGCACTTATCAGCAGTTCACCTTCAAGGGTTCTGCAATGTGACAGCGGACGCTCTATCCAGGATAACTCTGATAGAGTCAGAATGGTCCCTAGACACAAGATCATTCTCCTTCATTTTACATCAAGTCCTGGAACTGCAGATTGACCTCTTCGCGACGAGCGACAACAAGAAACTTCCTTGATAAGTGGCCCCGTACAAGGACCCTCTAGCAGAAGCAGTGGACATCATGTCCCTCGACTGGAACAGATGGACCAGGATTTATCTGTTCCCTCCATCCAACCTGCTGATAAAGGTCCTCAACAAGCTGAGATCTTTTCAAGGAACAGCAGCCCTAGTGGCTCCCAAGTGGCCCAAGAGCAACTGGTTCCCGTTAATATTGGAATTACATGCGAGGCTGATTCCCCTGCCGGACCCAGTTCTGTCTCAACAAGTACAGAAGTCGACTGTCTTTGCTTCATTACAGAAAACCCAAGACCTTCATCTCATGATTTTCTCTCCCTAGCAGTAAAGAAAAGTTTGGGATCTCGAAAGAGAGTATAGAATTTTTACAGGAATATAAGTCAAAATCTACCAGAAGGCAATACGAGTCATCTTAGAAGAAGTGGTTGGCCTTTGTCAAGGCAAGAAACCCAAAGGAAATCTCGAAGGATTTCTGCTTGTCTTTTTTTATTCACCTTCATGAACAAGGTTTAGTAGACAACACGATAACTACGTGTAAATCTGCCTTGACTAGACCCTTGCTTTATGCTTTTCAAGTAGACTTGTCTAATGAGGTCTTTAACAAAATCCCTAAGGCCTCTGCTAGGCTCAGGCCTGCAGCACCTCAAAGGCCCATCTCATGGTCTTTGGATAAGGTACTACATTTTGCTTCAAGTTTGAACAACGATAATTGCTCTTTGAAAGATTTGACTCAAAAAGTTATATTCTTGTTTGCTCTAGCCTCAGGGGCTAGAGTTAGTGAGATAGTGGCCCTTTCTCGGGAAGAAGGCCATATCCAGTTTGCTGAAACGGGAGAGCTAAATCTCTTTCCCGACCCAACGTTTCTCGCCAAGAATAAGCTACCCACTAAGAGGTGGGGTCCCTGGAGAATCTGCCCTCTGAAGGAAGATGTCTCGCTGTGTCCAGTGGAGAGTCTAAAGGTCTATCTTCGCAGAACTTCAGACTTCAGGGGAGGACAGCTCTTTAAAGGAGAAACATCGGGCTCAAGCTTATCCCTAAAACAACTAAGGGCGAAGATCACCTACTTCATTCGCAGAGCGGATCCTGACAGTACACCCGCAGGTCATGATCCTAGGAAAATTGCTTCTTCGTTAAACTTTTTCCAGCTCATGGATTTCGAGAGCCTTCACTCGTTCACTGGATGGAAGTCATCCAGAGTGTTTATCAAACACTACGCGAAGCAAGTGCAAGAATTAAAACGATTCGTGGTGGCGGCAGGTAGTGTAATAAAACCAGTCGCTTAGTGCTGCGAGGAACAGCGAATTATGTGGGACTGTAATTCTAAGGGTGTACATGTTGGCACATTATAGTGCAACATGGTAAGTGAAATGTCACCAAGGTCACATTATGGACTGTTCCATTGTACAAAGGTGATGAAACATAGACTGAACACTAAGTGCCGTGTATTTTTACACAAGTGTAAATAGACAGACTTCTCAGAAAGACATTAGAAAATTTATTAAATTTTCATTTGAGTGACAAAAATTTTTGGTTTTTAGGTAAAACAAGTATTTCTGATATATTCTGTATTGTCTATGTTGGTAAATTCTATTTCACTTGGATTCTTATATTATTATGAAATGTATGCTGAATTTTTATTTATTGTCTGACAATAAATTATTAATTGTTTTGCGTGTCTTATTTCGACCTAAAAATTTTTAATAAAGTTATGTGTGAGCATTCCTTTCATTCCGTATCATTCTGCATAATAATATTGAGCAAAGGTAGTAACTTTGTTCCTATATGAAAACAAACCTTTCTAGCTAGACTTAACTTGTTTCGATACAAGATACAAACTTGTTTATTGCGGTATACAACTGAACTGATATACCTCAGATGCTATGGTGGCTGACATGAACTTGTGTTCGTTTATAAATACAAACTTTGGCTAAAGGCATACAGTGAGACCTGTATTCCCTTGTGATTGCTAGGTTGGTCATATTAAATATGCAAACTTTGAGACTTTTTCCCCGGTCTAGTTTGACTCTTCCCTGTAGGAGTCAGGAAGAACTAACATAGTCTATGATTAGAAGAAATGACATACAACGGTAATGTCATAGGTCTCGTAGGTCTAGATGACCAAGGAAATATTGTCTTGAGGTTTAAGGCACAACTGGGAAATCCACGGATACATTAATGCTCTGGTAAACTTCCATCAGGATGACATGGCCTGAGCCCAAAAAACAGATTTTGAGTGAAGCGAAAAATCTATTTTTGGGCGAGATAGCCATGTTGTCCTGATGGACCCGCCCTCCTTTCTATGAAAGGCCTTGGCAGAATCCCTCCCAATAATACTGTATCTATAAGTACCGGCTTAACGCTACAAGGAATAAAGATGGCGGCGATTATAGCGCCATCTGAGTACTCAAACAGTAACGGAGGAAGGGAACTTTATAACGGCTCCTCTTTTATTTTGCCACTTTTCCCCCTCGAAGCATAAACGCTATGCGGGGTCCAGATTGCTATGTGGCATGTCAAGAATACGTCCCCTGATATTATGCGATATCCTAAAAGGAAAACTTACAGGATATTCACGCCAGGAGTTAGAATTCTGGAGACCTTAAGTTGAATTCTCTGGGAATATCACTGTAGTCAAATATACCCTAGAAAGCTACTTAAAGGAACCTTCCATCATGACGACATGGCTATCTCACCCAAAAATACATTTTTCACTTCGCTCAAAATCCGTTTATTCGTCATACGCCATTGCCATATGCCATAAAACTTGAGATTTGTTAGATTAATCAAAACAATGGCAATTGTGTAAGATGGAATGAAAACATGTTTATGAAATACTTCTTGGACATTGATCGTTAGCACCTTAGCGTATGTACTAGTAGCATTACCCGAAAACAGATACCTAATCACTGCCGGCAATAACTTCATTCGGTGTGATGTGACCTCCGAAACCTTCTTTCCTGATCGATAAATTGTGAACAAGCTAATAAATGACACTTGGAAAAGTTCTAACAACAAACGCTTTCCCAAAATATCCAAGTTAATTATTTTCGGGAGTTTAAACATTGAAATTTATTCTTATATTACATTGTGTATATGAATACCTATGTGTTTTAAAGAATACAGCTGTGAATATTTTCAACAATTTTAGAATACTCTCCTGCATAATTTACTACATTTTAAAATGATAAATTAAATAAATTTATATGCTGTCAAGCTAATAAATGATAACTTTAGAATTATACCAGTTGGACCTAAATAGCTTTCAAAGATGTTGACCTAATTTTTCACATTTTCCCGTAATTGGAATTTAAAAAACGAGAAAAAAATACCAGGAATCACAGCATAATTTTCGGATGGAATCGCTTCTAGCATTTGCTCAATTTCCGAACACTTACTTTGATTGGGAAAGAATTTATTCTCGCCCCAGTTAAAAAAGAGAAAGAAAAAAGATGATGTTGCTTTGATCAGGAAAGCCTTTGATGAGACATCACAGTGTGATTTGAGGTCGAGATCAAAGATCTGAAGGCCGTGTAAATAAGGATATTCGTATACTTAAAACTTCAACGACTCGGCGAGCGTGCGCATGTCGACAGCTAATATACCTAGATCATAGAGGAGAGGATTTTTTTAATCTCTCCTCCTTAGTAAAAAGCAAGTGTCTGGCTACACACACATATACATATATTGTATACACACACACACACACACACACACACACACACATATATATATATATATATATATATATATATATATATATATATATATATATATTCCTTTCCGGGTACAATCAGCAGCATTGCTAGACATATAACTTCTATTCGGTCTCCCCATCCCTTGTGTAGGGAGGAGAGGAAATCGTTAGGAAAAACTGAGGGGGTGGGGAGAGTTGAATCTGTGAAAATGTGAGTACAAATCTTTCTAAATATTTAGGCGTCATTTTTGACGGGTCACGTACACCAGTAAATAAAAAAAAGGTTTAGTGTCGGTAACCTTGTTAATGTACCAACGCTTATCCTTTTAAACAGGGATTACAATTTTCTTAAATCTTTTTTACTCACTGGCTTGCCAAAATAAACCACGTCTGAACTGTTTTAACACCACGCATTCCAGATGTATGTGCACACACAACCCCACACACACACACAAATATATACATATATATATATATATATATATATATATATATATATATATATATATATATATATATATATATAATCATCATCATCATCTCCTCCTACGCCTATTGACGCAAAGGGCCTCGGTAAATATATATATATATATATATATATATATATATATATATATATATATATATATATATATATATATATTGCCTTAGTCTAAGATTTCCTTATCAATCCCATCACAACGTGTCTCACTTAGATATCCAAAATATATTTCATAAATTCATTCGCCGCTTGCTGTATGTAACTTTCCAATCTGATTCATGGTTCTAACAATCCAATTACAAATTTTCAATTTTTTTAGTATTTATAAACCGGGAGATTCCTAGCACCCTGCTACGACCGGGACTGGAGGACATTCTGTCATTTTCACTTTCCATAGACTGACTAAATCCATAGAGTATTCATCGGCTAAATTCATCAAAGGATAGCCAGTTCCTTGTGATGGGCAGTGCCTATCTATCTAAGGCAAGTGACCCCTGTCGTTTCATACTGTTTCCAGTAAGATCTTCCGCCAGGCATCGAGAGTATAAGCCGAAGAGACATCTTGTCTATTGCCTTAAACCCAATCAGTCACCCTGCTGCCAGAAATTTCATCGAGATTTAGGGGTTGACGGATTCCTATTTGAAGAAACACTTTAGAAAGAGGATAAATAATAATAATAATAATAATAATAATAATAATAATAATAATAATAATAATAATAATAATCCGAGATTTCAGACCTCTGCCAATGAATATTGGAAACATTTAACTAAAGTCTACGGACATCGCCGCCCATGTTTCATATACTGACTGTACAGTGGATGGTGGAAGTGCAACGTTGATCCAGAATCGTGATCTTGATCCGTTGCGCCTCCAAAATTTCATGGTTTCTTCCTATGCATAATATACATCTATTGTTAGAATTTGGCGAAAATCCAATGTGTCAGTTTGTTTTGACATAATATTTAAAATTGTGAAAAATGCAAATCTGTATCTAGAATCCGGATCCAGGACCGGATCATCTCATAAAGTTCATGGAGTTGTCCATGACCTAGGATCTATAGGTGGTGGAAATTTCGTCAAACTCCGTCAATTTTTTTTTTGTTTTGGACGTAATCTTTAGAATTGTGTAATGCAAACCAGGATGTAGAATCCGGATCCGGATCATCTTCAAATTTTAATGGGGTCCTCCATGACGTAAGATCTATCTTTGGTGAAAATTTCGTTAAAATCCGTTGAGTAGTTTTGACGTAATCCTTTCCACAACCACACAGACAAATAAATGAATAAATAAAGCGACTCGAAAATATAACCTTGATAATAATAATAATAATAATAATAATAATAATAATAATAATAATAATAATAATAATAATGATAATAATAATAATAATAATAATAATAATAATAATAATAATAATAATGGACACCTTTTAACTCGACATGAGTTTTGGGAACCGTCAAATTCCTCCCTGGGGAGAGAATTGTCGTCGGAAAGTCGTAAACAGAATCCAGATGTATCCTCAATCGTGTATCTTTCTCTCGGAGCCAACTGGCAGTCTCCGCGGAGCCTTTAAGGATAAAACATACGATTCCCTTTCGCAGATTCTCGCTGATCCAATTTGCTGCTGCCATATGACTTAGGTTGTTGTGTTCAGGTGATCGAAACGGAACGGGTCAGAGAGAGAGAGAGAGAGAGAGAGAGAGAGAGAGAGAGAGAGAGAGAGAGAGAGAGAGAGAGAGAGAGAGAGAGAGCATATTATAAATGGAAAGTTGATTTATAATAAGTATGGCATTTAAGCATGAAAAAACGAGTTAACATCAAATGCTCAAGTAGTTAAGACGTCAAATCAAACAATCATTATCATTATCATGTTTGCATTTATTCTATTAATATGATGTAGAAATTGAAAAAGGACGACTTCAAACATATTACAATGGATGACGTTCCACTAGGCTATGAAATCCACGTGTGAGAACATAAAACAAAATATAAAAGTAATGTAGAATAAGGATATCAATAAGAATGGGATAAAGTAATTCTACCACAACCGAAAAAATAATCAACACTTTATTACTTAGAGAGAAAATTATCTTCACCGTCAAACGATGTTGCAACTTCAAAAATATGGCTTTCCATATCTTTACATGTTACTGTTATTCTGTTCTTTGATATTGCTGGTCTCCATAAGGAATATACGTAGTAGGCTACACACACACACATAACACAACCTTATGTTGTCATCAGCAGTGCAATAGGTAAATGATGGTAATCAACTGAGGTAGGTTGCCACTTAACCAGACAAAATTCGCAAGGGATACATCTTGAAAAGTCCCATCTAAGGACAAAAAGTCAAGGGAAGTGTTTCTTCAGTTGATAAAAGGTCAAAAGTTTAAGTGGAAGGAAAAAAGTAGTTTCTGTAAACTGACAGTAGATGGACAGAAAGGGGAAAAAAGGTCTAAGAGTTCAAAAGTTGAAAGGAAGAAACATCATTGGTTTTGGTGAACAACTCCCAAGGGAAACTGAAGTTTCAAGGCTCGCCAATGAGAGAGAGAGAGAGAGAGAGAGAGAGAGAGAGAGAGAGAGAGAGAGAGAGAGAGAATATTACAGTAGTAGGCAGTAGACCAGAAGTTGGTTTGTCATTTGTCAATAAAGACACACCATGTTAGTCTGAAAATCACACCATGTCAGTTTAAAAAATAATACAACTATTTTAGTTAGTTGTTAGTGTTGGGCGTGGGGGTGGGCGAGCTTGCAGGGGTTGCAACCTCATTCCATGTGCATATTACAGCGGTGACAATCAGCAGCCAGTATTTTTAAAAGAAATGGCTCCTAGTTGAACTAAATTTTATCTAAAAAAAATTATCATGTTTCATCATAAGCTGTAAATGCAAATTTGAATTATCTTTTGAAATGCTTAGTAGACCATCAAGGACGGACAGACAGACAAACACACACACACACACACACATATATATATATATACACATATATATATAGATATACATAAATTGAAACTCACACATAAGTATATCTGTATATTTATACATAAATGCATACAAACGGAAAAAAATATTCCGACTGACAAGACTTGAAATGCAATTTACAGTCAAATGCAAAATCCAAATTAATTTCAGCATGCCAATATTTTCTCTCATCTCTGCGAGGGGACTTGAGTTTTCGCATTTCTTGCCAAAAGAATTCTATTTCACCATACGGCTTCTGTGGCCCGATTACTGGTTATTACGATAAGGCGCTTGCCAATTTCGGCAAGTGTCATTTTGCCAAATTGGAATAGGGAATTTCGCTCCAGGTTTTAAAACCCCCTCCCCCTGCCACGGTTTTCTAGCTGGAGAGAAATAAAATTTAGATTCCACCCCCAAACCCCGCAGTGTTCGGCCCGGGTAATTACGTCATCAGGGCCCATGAAGAAACGTAAACATGGCCGTCTATTGGCAGAAATTTATTTCCGTCTCAGAGTCACATGTCACCGAAGTGTCCTTAAAAATCTGGCTCGAGATTTCCCCGGTAAATTGTCCGTCAAAAGTTCTTTATCAAAACTTAGTATATCCTCGAGGAGGTAAAAGTTTAATTGCAGAAGCCTTGGCTGCTCTCAGAGGTCCTCAGATGTTTAATGAGGCATTTGAATGGTCCTCGGAAGCTGAAAGGGTGAAACGAACCAGGTATCTATTCATTCCTGTCCTTGAAGATTTACAATCCCAGACCCTCCTTTTATGATACTACCTAACCCCGGTTGGCCATCTATTGAATAAGTCCTCTGGGGATATTGTTGCCTTGATATCTTTTAATTTTTTTTTGCAAACTGAAAAGCAATATCAAGTAGATAAACATAATGAAGAGGTCAAACGCTTAAAGGGACTCTCCAAGATTTCTGTGTGGAAATTTTCAAATAATTATTATTGGTATTCTTTTAAAAAATACAGACAAGGATTTACCGATTGCTTTTATTGAATGCACTGGACTAGGGCATTGCGAATAACACAATCTCTCTCTCTCTCTCTCTCTCTCTCTCTCTCTCTCTCTCTCTCTCTCTCTCTCTCTCTCTCTCATGGAAAACGCTAATGCCATTACTTACCGCGAATGAATCTGCAACTATTTATCTGCCCAGGTACACTGCACTTTCAGAATAAATCCTCTGTAATGGTTAAAATTCCTTCCACTACAGTAGATGTAGTGTTCCCCAAAATTCCAGAAAACCCAACCCCACACACCATAAAAGGATCTCTTTCAGTTGGCCGAAAATTACGATTTCTTTAAACGCTTGGATTCATTTATGCGTGGCCCATAAAAGTCGTTTAGTCACTAATTGATGTTTTCATAACAACGTTAATCTTGATGGAATGATTGCAGGTATAGGACGTCAAGATGTAGGCATTCATAAAGAATATGAAGACAGACGAACAGACAGGCAAAGAAACATACTCACAATTTAAAACATACACGCTCACAAGAACACACACAGACATACACACACACACATACACATTAATATATATATATATATTATATATATATATATATTATATATATTATATATATACAGTATATAATATATATATATATATATATATATATATATATACATATATTTATGTATATATATAAATATATATATATATACATATATATACATATATATATATATATATATATATATATATATATATATATATATATATATATATATATATATATATATATATAGCCTTTCTGAGTGAAAATACTTCACGTGTTGAAAGGGTTTGTGCATCACCATGATCAACAAAGCTGTACTAGTTAGAGCCACTCATACTGCCTTGGTTTGCTGCGAGTGACCAAACTGAAATTTCCCAAAATCACCAATCCTCAGTGGACAGCGTGGTGATGAAAACTGGTCAAATCCCAGAAATGAATCAAGACATGTATGAGGATTTTGTCCTGCAGCAGACTAAAAACGACTGCATTTGTTGTTGTTGTTGTTGTTGTATATGAATGGGTAAATGATGATAATACTACT
>NC_090746.1:73372147-73373877 GCF_036898095.1 Palaemon carinicauda
ATTTTGAAGATGATCCGGAACCGGATTCCAAATTAGGATTGGCATTTTTCGCCATTTTAAAGAATTTCAAAACCAAATGACGAATTTTGACGAAATTGTCACTACAGATGGATCATAGGCCATGGACGACTCCAATAAATTTTGGTGATGATCCACATCCGGATTCTGGATCAGGATCAGCAGTCTGGATCAGATGCAAATCGAATGTCTTTCTTTTTTGTGGCAACGTCACCCTTTGGCGGAGGTCAGAAATCTCTGATTGCTTTTGTTGTTATTATTATTATTATTATTATTATTATTATTATTATTATTATTATTATTATTATTAGCAGCTAAGCTACAACCCAAGTTAGAAAAGCAAGGTGCTATAAGTTCAAGGGCTCCAACAAGGAAAATAGCCCGGTGAGGAAAGGAAATAAGAGAAGTAATAAATAATAAAAATAACATATTTTAAAAACAGTAACAGCATAAAAATAGGTCTTGCATATATAAACTATAAAAAGAGTCTTATGTAAACCTGTACAACATAAAAACATTCACTGCAAGTTTGAACTTTTTAAGTTCCACCGATTCAACCACCTGATTAGGAAGATCATTCCACAAATTGGTCACAGCAAGAAAAAAACTTCTAGAATACTGTGTAGTATTAAGGCTCATGATGGAGAAGGCATGAATATTAGAATTAACTGCATACCTAGTATCTATCTATCTATCTATCTATCTATCAATCTATCTATCTATTTGATATACAGCCGTCTGTTTTGATCGGGGGTAGATCCAAGGAAAAACACAACAGGCACTAATCTAATACTCCTGAGCAGTACAGCCTCAACATTATTCTTATTACACATCTGCACAGAATATTCACCAGGAGTAAGTCAAACCCCCAACAAACTCTGCGTCACTCTTCCATATCTTGTGAGGCGTTCCTTTCTAATAAGTCTTGCAAAACATCTAGCCAAGGTTTCCAAGATCTTCCTTTCCTCCCTCCTCAAAAAACATAATATTGTCCATTCTTATCACATGACCGAACCACCTTTCTAGGCCTCTAAACTTTTCTTACCTACCAAATCTGATTCCGAAAATACAGATTACGAAAACTTGATTTAAAGATCCACACTTAACATCCATGAAGGAAATGTACGGGCATATAGGTTTCCAAGAGATGCGGAGAGTATTCTATATGAATGAATGACGCAACTCATGGTGTAAGGAATTTATCTGCTCTCGGTACTAATCTACAATTCTGAAGTTACAGTGGGAATGTGCAACGACTGAATACCGTATACAAAACATATACACATACTGTATACCCACACTCGTCATATTTCAATACAGAGTTTAGCATCCAGATTAAGGGACAAAGAACCACTAAATATTTACACTCTCTCTCTCTCTCTCTCTCTCTCTCTCTCTCTCTCTCTCTCTCTCTCTCTCCTCTCTCTCTCTCTCTCTCTCTCTCTCTCTCACACACACAAGAAGACTCTTAGTTAATATTAAAAGAACATAACATATAGCAAAATTATTTCGAGTGTTGAAATATCACGACAGTATTTAGTAGCATAATCTTTAAATGAGTCTTGTACTATTTCCATAAACGAATACTACTTTTAGCAATGTTTATATGTACAATGGTAAGCCGCATAGAGATCATTGATAAATAATAAATAAATAACAAAAGTTAATAATTGCAAGATAAATCGAGATATATATACATATACTGTACATAC
>NC_090746.1:73374377-73399377 GCF_036898095.1 Palaemon carinicauda
GAGTAATTTTTAAATAGCATCGATCATAAAATAGTCAAATGAAATGTAGTGGATACTAATCACAAAAAAAAAGTTGACCTACTGCTGGAAAATGAAAGAAAGTGGTTAATTTGTGCCTTACCTTATATGAAAATGTATGAATGAAAAAAGAAATATTAGTCATCAACTTATATATGAGATTAATCTATTTTATGGAAACCGTCCGTATCATAAATTTTCTTTATTTTTACAAATTTGTTAAACCTCAACACTTAAAGCCCCTCAATATTATCAGGACTTGTTTTTTGTAATTCAAACCTTCAAAAGTTCAAATTTGCAGCAAATGTCTTTATGTTAAACAGGCTGACATAAATATCTTTAATTTATATATGAAAGACCTATTCTAATGTTCTTACTGTTCTTAAAATATTTCCTTTTAATTGTGTATTACTCCTCTTGTAAGTTTATTTATTTTCTTTCCTCACTATGCTATTCCTCACTGTTGGATCCCCTAAGCTTATGGCATCTGCTTTTCCAACTAGGGTTGTAGCTTAGCTAATAATAATAATAATAATAATAATAATAATAATAATAATAATAATGGTGATGATGATGATTATGATGATGATGATGATAATAATAATAATAATAATAATAATAATAATAATAATAATAATAATATCTTTAGAAATTGTTTAAAAATATATATTTTTCATCCTACGAACCGGGCCCCCCTTTACTACATTCACATTCAGGCAATGAGAATTTACCTCCAATTGACAAGTAAGAAAACTATTTTTTCCCCAGATTCGCCAATAGATGGAGACACTATACGGTTGTTTATTTTGCAATCATCAGCACTACGTATATCACTTTGGTATTTACGGCCCTTTGCGTCAACAGGCGTAGGATGAGATGATGATGATTTGAATATAATTCTTTCTACCGTCTCTATGCCGATTGACAAACCGAAAAATTAAAAAAATTCATATTATCAAATACTCAAGGTAATTGAATTAGAAAAAAATTATACGAATGTTTCATACTTCCGAGTAATTTATAAGGATACCATTGCAATATATCTTTCCCAATGTTATGATCATAACAAATCATTAGTATCCTATTATATATAACAAATATTACTTAAGACAAGGTTAATATTTTATTATTTCAAAAGTTCATGAATTCAGTCAAAGATATATTTTCCCTAAAATAGAGTCACACACTTTTAAGTTCCTTTTGATGTTTGTCAAAATAGGTCAATGAAAATATATAGGTTTTCCAAGTTAGGGATTTTAATAAGCAAAAGATATTTAATTAATGGAACGTTTTGAATCAAGATGATAGAAATTGTCAGAAACCATTTAGAGAGAGAGAGAGAGAGAGAGAGGAGAGAGAGAGAGAGAGAGAGAGAGAGAGAATTTTGATATTTTCTTCAATATTTAACACAACTTCCAAGAGTTCCCAAAATCTCTTCATACGGAATCTCCATCGTAAACTTGAAGAATGGATTGACAAATAAACAAATTTATATATAAACCAGGTAACTTATAATGGAAAAAAAATAAACAAACAATACATCTACACCTGACACCATTCACAAGCATTGACGGCATACAAGTATACGGAATATTACGGATATTGATCCAATTACTGCAAAGATATTTACGGAAAATGATTAGAAGAATATTCTTCGGTAGAACAACCTGCATAAACACACCATTGTTGACAAATTCTATATAAAAATTTTTTATTGAATACCGTCAATTTTTTTTCCCGAATACAATGGGTCTCTTTGGGGATGATAAAATGTAGTTCCTACAGTCTATTACACTTTGAGATACAAATGAACTATAGAAAATAATTCAGTAAAATTACACCAGCGTCAATACTGGTTTTTTAATTAGAAATAGTGCTGCGTTACTCAGAAAACAAAAAGTGAAGTGAACGATAGCAAACATCTTTTTAAGCTTTGAAAAATCACCTTTTTTTTAATGCTGTGTTCAGGATACTTTGTAAACAACAGACTTCAAAGTTGGCATAAAAAATAAGATACTCTGGAGGACATTAGAATTGGTTAAAAGAAATGGAAGCTATAGTGAAAATTGAAATAAGTTACAAGAAGTGAGTTTAAGATTATCATATTTGGGAAAAGTTTTAAGTGTCAGCACCCAATATGGATTCATAGTACAGTGGTATTGCGGACAGCTCACGTTTGAAAGGACCTGGTTCGCCTCCGAATTACCGCCCCACCAGTTCCCAGGATGCAAACATTTGCCAGCACCTGTTGAGGTTTTAATAATAAGGTATGGGTACGATATTATTATTATTATTATTATTATTATTATTATTATTATTATTATTATTTGCTCAGCTAAAACCCTAGTTGGAAAAGAATAATGTTATAAGCCCAAGGGCCCCAACAGGGAAAATAGCCAAGTGAGGAAAGGAAACAAAGAAAAATAAGATATCTCAAGAAGAGTACCAACAATAAAATATTTTCTATATAAACTATAAAAATTTTAACAAAACAAGAGGAAGAAAAATTAGATAGAATAGTGTGCTCAAGTGTACCCTCAAGCAAGAGAACTCTAACCCAAGACAGTGGAAGACCATGGTACAGAGGCTATGGCACTACCCAAGACTAGGGAACGGTGGTATGATTTTGGAGTGTCCTTCTCCTAGAAGAGCTGCTTACCATAGCTAAAGAGTCTCTTCTACCCTTACCAAGAGGAAGAGGAAAGTAGCAACTGAACAATTACAGTGCAGTAGTGAACCCCTCGGGTGAAGAAGAATTGTTAAGTAATCTCAGTGTTGTCAGGTGTATGAGGACAGAGGAGAATGTGGAAAGAATACGCCAGACTATTCGGTGTATGTGTAGGCAAAGGGAAAGAACCGTAACCAGAGAGAAGGATCCAATGTAGTACTGTCTGGCCAGTCAAGGGACCCCATAACTCTCTAGCGGTAGTATCTCAACGGGCGGCTGGTGCCCTAGCCAACCTACTACCTAAAAAATAATGACTTTCTGATAAAATGGAAATATGTCCCCATTTAGTGCCAACATTTTAAAAAGTATAAAGTGGAAAATCTTGTGTATTTGAATTATTCACCTTAAAACCAAATGATTCAATTTAAAGAAAACAGCAGGAAATATTTCCTAAGTTAGCCATAGTGGTATTCGAGAACGTCTGTGGTACAAAACCAACTTCCGTGTCTTTGTAAAAGAAGTTTTATTATGCATACAGTGGCAGACCATAAAGTCGAGACCATCGTGTTACATGTGAAACGTAGGCCTGACTCTAAGCTTTTCTTTTATGTTTTTTCTTCATTCCCTGTGCAGATGCTGTGGAAAGGGGACGCTGTTAGGAGAGAAGGAATGCACGGAAGGAGCGGTATAGGGGTAAGAGGGAGAAGGAAGAGGGGGGGGGGGGCAGGTTAAGGAATCAGGAAATGTAACAGAGAATTCGCGGAATATTTCTCTCGGGGCTTTCATGTCCAAGTGCCTCTTTGAGTTGCTACGCCAGGGTATGTGTCTTCACTTTTGAAATGCCAAAAAACATTTTTAGAAGGATATACTCTGAATATATTTTTGTGAGGGGATTTCTACGAATATATATTCGAGGGAGTGTACCCTGACTAAATTTTTGAAAGGGTTCTTCCTTCATATAAACTAGAAAGGGTATATTTTCATTTCCTTTTTGGAAGAATATTCTCGGTATAAATTTTCCAATTAGTTTTCTCTAAACGATTTTTACTGATTTTTTCCAATATATTTTATTTCCTTTTAGGAAATATATTCTCGGAATAAATTTTTGAAATAGTTTTCTCTAAATTTTCAATGGATTTTTCCTTAAATACAATCATAAAGGGTAGTTAGGAATATATTTGTGATAGGCTATACTCTAAATACCTCTTGGCATAGGATTATGTGAACAAATTCTTCAAGAAGGAATTCCATGATTACAATTCTTAGAGGGTATTCTATAAAAAAAAAAATCCTTTTTTTCTGAATATTTTGCTGATTTAAAAGGCATATTTAAAAACAGATCATATAAGTATACTGAAATCAACTACCTAAAACATGAATCTGTAACACATTTCCTGGAAATTAATAATTTGCAGGGAACTAAGCTATTTTCACTCCAGGCATGATTCCTATTTTCGTAAACCTACAGGTAATTTTAACTTTAAAATATTATTTCTAAAATTGAAGAATAAGAAATTCGAAAGAAACTATGCAAAAACATGCAAATGGATTTTACATATAAATTCCGAAGACATACAAATTTTACGATCGTGTGATGTCTCCGAAAGATGTTTGCCTCGTAAACTAAGGTGATAATCTGGATATTCCAAAATCCTGTATCTGAAAGCCTTAAGATGATTTCCTTTTAACTCTATCAATAGACAGTTTTAATGCCGGATAAAAGTGGAGGGATTAGCTTAGAAATAACGTCTTACACAATAATAAGCTGTACAAAAATGAATAAGAAAGAGGAGGTATATTTACTTGAATTTAATCACCTAACATTTATCTTCATAGTGATAATCAGTTTAGCAACGTTAAGTGATAAGTACTCATTGAATAAGCTAAATTTGATAATCAAATCTATAATAATCTGTCCTTAATAATAAAGAGAAAGTGTCAGGTTATATATAAATAAATTTATAATATATATATATATATATATATATATATATAAACATTTATGTATATATATTATTTATAAATAATTAAATATATATATATAAACATTTATACATATATATTATATATAAATAATTAAATATATATATATATATATATATATATATATAATATACACATATATATATACACATATATATATAACCCAGCCACTGGGGGGGGGGGAGGGAAAGCCAGCCTCAACTTGGTGCCGGTCACAAGCCCAGGTAAATGGGGAGGGTTGGCGGCAGGAAAGACATCCGGCCATGAAAAATTAGCCAAAATCAATATGGCCAGTGAAGATTGTGAGATTAGAATTAATGCAAGGGCGTTCACCGCAGGCGACGCGTTGGGACCTCGCCTGATCCCTCCGAAAAATCGGCAAGGGCTACCCAGTCATGGGCGGGCTGAGTTAAAGAGGCAAGCTCAGAGGGAAAATATTGGGAGGAGAGTGATGGAAATGGAGGTACAGGGAACGAGAAGGAGAGGGAGACCAAAGCGAAGTTGGATGGACTGTATCAAGGAGGACCTTCGATCAAAGGGATTAACCGGTGATGAAGTGTGGGACAGAGCTAGATGGAGAACGCTGGCCAGAAACATCGACCCCACATAGAAGTGGGAAAAGATGCAGACAAAGATGTATATATATATATATATATATATATATCCAGTCACGCTTAGATTTCCCTGTTCCTCACGAAGTGGGGAGAGGAAGTTGTCATACCTTGGTGAAGGGGGGGGGGGGGGGATGCGCATGTGTGGATATCTATCTACACATTTAGCCATCATTTTTTAAAATGACAAGTCACCTATACTAGTAATAATACAAAAACGAACGTAAAATACATCAAACTTAAAAAATAAGCTTCTGTAAACAAGACCTATACGGTGTGTAAAAAGCGAATTGATTGAACATCAAATAATTGATAAATGAAAAAAGATAAAACAAAACCAAAAATAACGAAAAGGCCTTTTAAAATGTAAGGAAGCCAGCGGTCAGTGACACCGTCACCCTACAGATTAAAGTATGCAGACTTCAACCTCGATTCCAAATCCCGAAGTCACAACAGTTGCGAGAGAAATGGAATATTTCTTTTTTTTTTTTTTGGGGGGGGGGGGGGGGGTTACGGTACAGATGCATATCACGTTTGTGCTCTGTATGAAAATTCATGTTCCCGTCCAGGACAAGTTATACAATTACGTCTTAATTAGAATGGTTTGGCCAGGCTTGTTTGAAGGCTTAAAGGTTATTCATGAATGGCAGATGCAAGGGACAGTGACTGTGCCCTTCAGACTGACCTCATTTAAAGGTTTCTCATGAATGGCAAAATCACAGAACAGTGATATTGAACTAGAGACTAAATATATATATATATATATATATATATATATATATATATAAATCAGCACCTACGCCTCTTATCAACCCAAGCTAGTGGTAAGGAGGGCCAGGCAATGGCTGGTGACGACTCAACAGATAAAATATATAAAATCCCAAATCCCCCATCCTTAGCTCACAAAAGTGAGGTTGTAGACGCTACAAGAAACTATGGAGATTGTACGGGTCTGAAGCCTCAAGCCAGGGGACGTTTCCTATAGTCTACCACAACCCTAAGGATAAAATGTCCACTACTGATTTTGCACTGTATTTTAAAATGTGTGAATTTGAATTCAAGTGAAATATACTAAATTGGTTTATCAATATTGCTTAGTCCTTAGCTTAGCCCTCATCCCTTATCTAGAATTCAAGTTGATAAGAAGGTACGACCTCTTAGGTTACAATGAAATAATTTCTGATAGGGTTTATGGAAGCGTGAACTATGACCTTTACCTTACCAAATCACTTAAAGGTATAAAGGCTGCTCATGAATGGCAGAGGCAAGGGACAGTGTCACTGCACTATCAAGCAGGACAATGCCCTAGAGACTGACCATATATACATATATATGATCAGCGCCCAAGGCCCCTCTCCATACAAACTAGGACCAAAGAGGGCCAGGCAATGGCTGCTGATGAATCAGCAGATAGACCTATAGGCTCCCCCAAACCCACCATCCTTAGTTCACTAAGATGGTGAGGTTGCAGCGACCAAAGCAACTAATGAGTATGAGCGGGACTCGAACCCAAGTCTGGCGATCACCAGTCAGGGACGTTACCACATCGGCCACTACAATTCCCATGAGTGTTGCTCTTTGGAATTATGACCTAAGGTCTTCACCAAATGGTATTTTGACCTCATTGGGACCAGTTGATTCTTTTACCAGACAGATTAGGGTTTATACAAAAGCAACGTAGGAGGTAAGAGGTATGATAATCCTGACCTTATGAACTCTGGAAACATTTTCGACGTAAAATCAGTTTTTTAAAAAGGTCGCTTTGAATATAAAATATTATTCAGCCGAGTTTTATTACACAAAGGATTCGTAAGCACTGATATGTAGCTGGCTGTGAAGCACTGGGATATATGTAAATCATATTCATTATGTGTTTTTATCTTTGATTTGATAAGATGTACAAATTAATTTCGGGTTTTTATTACCATATAGTCACTTCCTTAAACGAATCTCTCTCATATGCATTAATGCATTCAAAACGAACTATGTAAATTACGATAGTCAAGCTCTCTCTCTCTCTCTCTCTCTCTCTCTCTCTCTCTCTCTACTCACGTACCTAAAATAATCATCGCGGATATATACGTCCGTCCTGGTTGTGTTACTGAAGTTGATGAATGAAAAATCCATACGGAAAACCAATAAACAAACAGGGCGTTTGGAAATGATAGTTCTCCGAAAATATATCACCTTGGTTGTAAAAATATCCATTGTGGATTCGTGTAAGCCTAAACCCCGTGGATAAAGAAGATTGATTGATTGATTTTGAGTTTTCTGGCATCCTGACATCGAAGGTCATTGACGCTGATATCGTATCTTAAATAAACAATAAAAGGAAATTCAATTTAAAACCATAAAAGCGGTTCAGCATTTGGTTGACGTGGATGTTTTGTTTGTAAAAACATATGTGCAAAAGATTTTTGCAATAAACCTTGGTGGATTGTTGCATATAACATTGAGCCAAAGTACGACACATATGTCAGCAGTTTCTTTTTCATCAATACCTCTAAATTTACACGTTTGTTATTGTTATTTTTTTTTTTTTGACTATTTTTACTTTTTCTAAGAGGCTTGCATATATATGAACGCAGAAATGAGTTAGCAAGACAATATCAATAAAATATGAAGTATATATATATATATATATATATATATATATATATATATATATATATATATATATATATATGCGTGTCTTTTTTTATTTCTTTACATATACTAAACCAAAATAACTAAAAAAAATGAAAGGTGTTGGTATTTGACCATATATGACATGAAAAAGGTGAAGTGGATGAGAAACAGAATCTAGAAAAGATTTAATGAAAAGTTAAGGTAAATGAGATTGTGAATTAAAATATGACAAAACAACCAGATAAAATTGAAATAATTTGTGCTATTGTGTACAATGAATAACAAGTTCCCCCAAAATACCTAAGTGATAAAGTAATATGGCAACATCCAAACGAAATATAGACAATACAAAATAAAAAATTCGCTAAAAATCAAAAGTGGCGAAGGAATATAAGCATATAAAAGATTAGAATCTTGGAAATAATTAATGAAATTGTAACAAAATATGTTTTGCTAGATTGTTGGAAATTAACAGACACACAAAATAAAATTACCTTTAATGCAACGATAAGAAACATGAGGTAATGTTAAAAAGCTTACAAAGATTAGAAGGCAATCGGTTTAGAAAAATTAATAAATGAATAAAAATATAATAATGAATAAAATCACATGCAAATAAAAATGGGTTACGATATTGAGAAAAGCTTACAAGGAATTTCACACTCCAAGGAAATAAAATATAAACATAATATTATGTAAATATAATAAAAAAACATTATAATATATAAAAAAAAATATTGTTCCCTAAAAAATTGTCTAATAAACATTAAATAAAGATGTAAACAAAAATGAAAAAGCCTGTTAGAATTAAATACAAATCTGTAATGAAGAAATCTAACAATGAAATAAAAATATTCTCAAAAAAAAAAAAATGGACTTAAAGGCACGATAAGGACAAAATCTAATGCAGATAAAAATGAACTATAAGAGAAACTTAAAAAAATAGAGAACAAATTCAACACAAATATGTAATAAAAAAAAATCTTATCATGAAATTAAAACATTCGTCAGAAAAAATTGTATTTAAGGGCGCGATAAGAAAAATCCATTGTAGATAAAAATTGATCATTAAAGGAACGTAAAAAAAAAAAAAAATTGTTAACGGAAAATGGATTTTGGAAGTTCTGAAAAATAAAACCAGGTTGAAAAATTCGCCTAATGATCTCTCCCTTACCGGAAGCAAGTGTCGTCCGACCAAAATATGTTTTTCACATATCAATGAGACCGCTTGAATAGAAACCACCTTTCAGAATATGTCCATTAAGGAGCTTTGGCATGGCTGGTTAAAAAAAGACCTTCTATATAAAGGTTGACGAAAATATCCAGTGATGAAGAAAAATGGGTCTTATTATTATTCAGACGAAGATTATAAAAATTTTCTTAACTTGTGAAAAATAGGAAAAACATCAAGACATAAACATTTACTTTGGAATAAGATAAATGCAATCATTGGATAAAACACGAGAATGATGATTATTATCAACATTAGTACTATAATTATCATAATTTTATCACCATTAGTATTATGCTTAACATCATTACAGTTATTAATATTAATCAGAAAAGACAAATATTACTATTATTACCATTATTATCCCCACTAACATTATGCTTAATATCATTATTATTATTGATAAAAGAGATAAATATTACTTCTATTATCCTTATTATCACCCATAATATTAGGCTTAATATCATTAATATTATTATTGATAAAAAAGAAGAAATTATTCCTAATAAAATCATAATTTTTATGCGTAACATCATTATCATCATTATTGATAAAAATGATGAATATTACTATTATATCATTGATAATGTTTACCATTATCATCATTATTAATCTGAAAGCACAACCATATATATGGAATATTTCTAAAAGGTTACCCACTCAAAAAGTGGTCACACAGCCATACAAACAGACAGAAAAATATCACCTAAACCACAGCCTTTTTAAGTGAAGGTAGAAAAGAAGTGTGAGTTATCGTCTGAATGAAATCCATTAAGACGAGATTCCAGCTCCCGAATCTTCGATAAAAACGAGGAAACTCCATTATAAAGTGGAATCTTAATTAAGAGAGGGACCCTTTTCAAAATGGATTAATTCCCCGTCTGTAACATGGTGGATAAAGAATGAGTCGTGAGGGAGAAAATACTTCAAAAATCGCACGACTCGGAGGAATAGTTGTAGATGTACGTTTGTGATACAATATGTACACCTTGTAAGGGTTAAAATACATACTTCAATCTCCAAAAGCTTAAAAAAAATTTATTCCAATGATACAAGTTCTCGGTAAGATTATAAGGTACTTGGGAAGTTTCCTCAGGAAATAGATAAGTGTTCACTGAGAGTTGATCAGAAAATAGAAATTTCTATTCTTAGTAGAGAAATCAGTGAAACTTCAGAGGTTTAAACTTGCAGCGAATGCTTTTATGTTTAACAGACTGACATAAGTCTCTTTTTATAGTTTATTTATGAAAAATCTATTTCTATGCTGTTACTATTCTTTAAATATGTAATTTTTACTGTTCATTACTTCTTTTTCCATAAAGTTTCTTTATTTCCTAATTTATTTTCCTTACTAGACTATTTTTCCTTGTTGGAGCCCTTGGGCTTATAGCCTCCTGCTTTTCCAACTAGGGTTATACTTGGCTAATAATAATAATAATAATAATAATAATAATAATAATAATAATAATAATGCTGTCAAAGTTCCCGCCTGAAGCAATATATGGTATCTTCCATGATCTTGTTCAAGGGGCCACTTAGGTGATAACTTAGTGGCGAGGTGAATGCAACTATATTTCATTATACAATTATCGAGTTTACATTCTCGTACAAGGACTTGCGAGCAAGAACATCATAAAAGTTCAAACATAATAAACCATGAGCTACCACGTTTCCACAAGTTGGTCAATTAACAGTGCAAGGAAGAGCGAGTGATAAGTGATAAAAGCAAAACCGTTACAGTATACGAGCGTGAATGAAACACGTATGGTACATGGCTCCGGACTAAAAAATGTCATACATGTGAAATAGGGCAACCTGCTCTAGAGAGTTGGGTCATTCGGCAGGAAATATGCAGGTTTTAGGCAATCAATGGAGACCCAGTCTTCTTTGCCACGAATGTTAATTAAGAATGCTTTCGCTGTACGGCAGATTAAGAGCGTAGGGCCTGTATAAGAGAGCGTTTAGTGGTGGCTTGTGAGTGTCGTTGCACAGGACGTTGCTGAGTGCAGATCTGTCGATATGTGTTGCTTCGCTGGAGTCCAAGGGCAAGGAGTAAATTTTCCCACTACGTCACAGACGCTGGAGTTTATCGAAGGAGGTTGTGGATGGAAAAACTTGGCAGGGACGACCAACACCATACACCATTTCAGCTGACGAGACATCTAAGGCATCTTTACGAGTGGCTCTTAATCCCAGGAGGACCAAGGGAAGCTGAGTAAACTATTTGGAGTTACTGCAGCAGGACTTCAAAACTGCTAAGAAAATGGGATGAAAACCTTCAACCATTCCATTGGCTGCAGGGTTGTAGGCAGTTGTCTAATGTAGGGTGAGGCCCAGTAGATTCGCTAATGATGTCCACAATTGAGAGATGAAAGTGATACCCCTGCCAGAATTAATATGCTCAGGGATACCGAATCTAGCTATCCACCCTAAGAGTAAGGCAGATGTACACAAGACAGATGTTGCAGCTTCCATGGGAATGGCTTTAGGCCAATGAGTGGAGCGGTCAATGACGGTAAACAGGTAATGATGTCCTTGTGATGTGGGTAGGCAACTGACTACGTCAGCGGGAATATGGGCAAAACGACGCTGAGATTGAGGAAAGGTGATCACTCCTCAATTGGTGTGTTGATATACTTTTGAGGTTTGGTATGAAGTACAGGCGCAGACCCAGTCCTTAGCATCCTTAGTAATGCCATGCCAAATAAACTTCGTCTTCAGTAGCTGTGCAGTAGAATGGCGAGAGGGATGTGAAAGGCCATGAATGAAACTGAACACCTGCAGGCGTATGGGAGCAGGTATCCATAGTTGTGGTCTCACAGTACTGGTATCACTGAAGAGGGTGGCGTTGGAGTCGTTGAGAGGGACGTCTTCCCAACCGCGGGATGTATAGGGTATCCTACATGCTTCGTACTCTGGATCATTTCATTGGGGTTCTGTCAAAGCGTTGTAAATCAATCCCAAATGAATGGCGGCCAATGTGTTTCTTGACAGAGCATTTGCAATGGGATTCATTTTACCAGAGATGTGTTAAAGGGTGCAATTGTATTCAGTTAAGGCAAGGAGATGTCTGCGTTAATGGGCGGACCAAGCACCGGACTGTAGAGTGAAGGCGTGGACCAGAGATATGAGGCCCGAAGAAATGGCAAAAGTGACGCACAGCCAATTATGCTGCCAGCAATTTGCAGTCTAGGGTAGAGTAGCTGGATTCTGCCTTGGACAGTTTTGTACTGAAGAAGACTAATGGGCGGGGCGAGCCATTAACCACCTGCTCGAGTACTGCACAAATAACGTCACTGGCATTCGTGGAGAAAAGGAGAGGTGCATGTGGCACGGGAAATGTGAGATCAGCAGAGATTGATAGGCCATTTATTGCATTTTAGAAGGCCCCTTCTTGAATGGGACCCCACTGCATGTCTTTTGGCTTGCCATTGAGGGAGGCATAGAGGGGGAAAAGAGTAAGACACAGCAGTATGAGGAAAGGCGCGAGGAAGCTGGACACTCCAGTGGTTACCAATGAGTGAGGTGAATGCGACTAAACTTTACTTTATAATCATCGAGTTTATATACAAGGACTTACGAGCAAGAACGTCACAAAAATTCAATTATGATAAAATATGAGCTAGCGTTTAAGATAAAAAAGCAAAACCGTTACAGTGTACGAATGTACGAGTGTGTATGAAACATGTGTGGTGGAATCTTAAATGGGATACTATACGTTTGTATAGCTGTATATCAAAGCGAAGCGCTATGATTCTATGGAGCGTACATGAAATTAGGGACAGTCATTTACATAGAAAATGGTAATGTGATGAATTATAAGTGGATATGGATCAAGATGGAATAAGATAAGGTGAGTTACCTAGAGGTCCCGTTCTCTACACTCACGCGCATGACGTCACCTGGAAAGTTCAGCCAGGCGACATATAGGCGGCAAATATGCCGGAGTTTTTTTTTCCTACAGGCGTTCTTGTTTTCATTTGCGTTGACAGATTCATAATGGTTACATGTGTAATATATGGGTACTCCAATTCTTATAAGACCAATATAACTGTAGGTGGTGAAAAGAAAATAGATTTTCCCGTTTCCCAAAAGATGCAGAACTATGGAAGAAGTAGGTGAATATATGCAAAGGAAATGATGGTATCAATGCCAATTATGTACTAATTTGTTTGTCACATTTCCAACCCAATGATTTTTGCAGAAACCATAGGCACGAGTTGCTCAATTGTTGCCCTAAGACTGCCATACTGACACAAAATCTTTAAAATAATGTAATCACTATTGGGATTCGGGTAAGCCTATCACTAATGTCTCGTCACTTTAGTTTCGTTTACTAGGCATATGTTGCATGTGGCATTTTGGGCAACTAGGAGAACTGTATATGAATAGGCTCACTTAAAAAACCACGATAATATATGGATATATCCATTATATTCCTCATCCAAGTAAATATTTAGCTACGAGGGGAAGAATGTTTCTGAATATGAGAGAGAGAGAGAGAGAGAGAGAGAGAGAGAGAGAGAGAGAGAGAGAGAGAGAGAGAGAGAGAGAGAGAGAGAGAGAGAATTTTACAAGAAATTTTTTCGTATGTATAAATACTATTATTTAAGCTTCAGATTATAATAGAAAATCAATTTTGTTGCTTCGAAATTTTTGAAATGTTTTCGTCTCGGCAGAACCACCCCATCTAATCAACTTAATTCAAAATGATTTAATAGACTATGGTTTTTCAAGTTGGATATAAAATCATTACCTCAAAATCTATGTAAAAAATCGTACCTTCATCAGTAAATAATCTCAAAATATCCTACAAAATTAATGAGTAACTTAAACGTGTGAGGTTATAAACGTCAATGTGAGAAACAGCAGTTCAGGTACTCTCTTCCTTAGCGGCTAATTCCATCAAATTTTGTAGTAACAAAGACTTATTGAAATGACAGTTTTGTAATGAAACATCGGATCTTATATCTTTGAATGTTAGTTGGTTTGACTTGAATAACTTGTAAATTAAGTATGTCGTTGTACCAACCGTGTTTCACACGATCGTACATACTTCATTTTGTGCTTGTATCTTCGCTCTCCCCTTGCACTAAAAAGAACCTGAAATAACATGTCTGTTTTCTCATTGGTAACAGTGTCGACTTTTGAACATGAAAATTCTTGTTGCTTGAGATTTTGTATATAAAGGAGAGTGTTCTACAATAAACTCACTCAGTTGCTTTTACCCTGTCTTTGAGTCACAACCTTCTCTCGGCCCCGTCACATTGGTGACCCCGGAGTGACTCGCTCCCCCCGCCTCCCCCCCCTCACCTCTCACCGTTACTATGACGCCGTCAACGCATACCTTCTGCAGCAGTATTCGCCATCGCCAGCCGCCCGTATAGCAAAGCTTTTTCAGCTCTCTCAACAACCGTTGGGGTACCAAAGGGCTTCGCTCACCCTCGGGAAAATGACCAGTATCACTCGCCTGCAACCTGCCGCACACGGCTCTAAACGTGAGGTGAACCTAGTTCGTGCCCTTATGGACAGCCACTTCATGACCTTAAAAACCTCCATCAACGCCTCCACCCGTGACGAAGAGGACACCTATACAACTTCAACCGAAGCTGACGTGAATGCCGTAGGACACACACGCCTATGAATGCCGTAGGACATACACGCCTATGAACGCCGTAGGCCTATGAATGCCGTAGGACACACACGCCTATGAATGCCGTAGGCGATGAATGCCGTAGGACACACACGCCTATGGATGCCGTAGGACACACTCGCCTATGAATGCCGTAGGACACAGAGGCCTATGAATGCCGTAGGACACACACGCCTATGAATGCCGTAGGACACACTCGCCTACCCCGTGACGAGCCGGAGCGGCAACAAAGCCATCCATCCACCACTCGCTCGCACCCCAACCAACGACTTCTACAGCCACTCACTGCCGCTAATCGGCGCAGGTTTTACTACTACCTCTCCAGCTTCAGGGCACCTATTTAACATGTTCAGTATGTCATTTTTAGAGGGGGAGCCATGTACCAACCGTGTGTCACACGATCGTACATACTTCATTTTGTGCTTGTATCTTCACTCTCCCCTTGCACTAAAAAGAACCTGAAATAACATGTCTGTTTTCTCATCGGTAACAGTGTCGACTTTGAACATGAAAATTCTTGTTGCTTGTGATTTTGTATATAAAGGAGAGTGTTCTACAATAAACTCACTCAGTTGCTTTTACCCTGTCTTTGAGTCACAACCTCGGCCCCGTCACATCGTAAAGAAAGGTAGAGGTGCTTTCTCGAACTGTTCACGTCAAGTTGAAATAGATGCTATATTTTGTTATTAATGCTAAAGTGAAAGGCAAAATGTTTTTGTTCCATTAAAAGGATTATCGTTTAACACGTTGCATGGTCTGTAAAGATTACAGTTCTTGATGACAAGACGGCTATGTCAAGACACAGTCGAACATGCCTTTTCTTTCATACGACAAATTGGTCATTGCCACGGTCATCCGTAACCTTTGGAATTTTAATATATACTATGGTTATACATAGTAGGTAAAGACAATAATTAACGAGTTCAGGTCTTAATGTTGCTAATAATGATGAAGCTACTGTACACCTTGTGTCATTACAGAGTGCTTAAATATAAGTGGTTCATGTCAAAGGTTAAATGTTGCTCCCAATTACCTAGATTCCGAGTTACAATATCTCTGCGTGTCTCATGAAGCACCTTCTGCCTGTTAACAATGAGACCGAGACAGGAAAATCAAGTAAAAGATTCAGTAGAGATAAAACCTGAAGCACTGATAGGAAATGAGTCCTTAAGTTCTTTGATGGGAAGGTTCGTGGCTTTTAAATTTAGAAATAAGTATACATTATTAGGTTCAGCTGATGTAGATGAAACTGGTGATAACTGGATATCATTTGTAAAGAGGAAGGTATTATAGAGGTCATGTAATCATTTTAGAGAAAATCTATAAGATATGGAATATTTATTCAAAATTTTCCATGGTGATGCTCTAAAACCAGAAGTTAAAGCCGTTTCATATCTTATTGATACATTCAAAGACGCCAATATTGATGTTCCCGAGGAGGTAACGAGCTTTTTATTATTAGAAGAAGGCTAAATTTCAGAATAAAAATATTAAGCAAAAAAGGAAAAATTTATAGCAAAGTTGTGAAAAAAGATAAACAGAATTGTTCAGTAATAATGAAAATTTATTTCACTGAAAAGAGAGAGAGAGAGAGAGAGAGAGAGAGAGAGAGAGAGAGAGAGAGAGAGAGAGAGAGAGAGAGAGAGAGAGAGAGAGAGAGATTGTATTAAGATTTTTAATGAAATATTCGGAATAAAGCTTTTGTCATACATGAATTTTTATTTTCATTGCTATTATATTCCCTATCATAATATGTATTTTGGAAATATAGTCGTAAAGACATGAATAATAGCGTCCTTTCATTGCAATGTTCGTAATTCAAAAAGAGGCACAAATAATAATAATATCTATTGAAAGCCTGTTTTAATGATAATATTAAAGATACGTGGTAACTTGACTCTGGATGGAATAAATAAAAAATAAAAGAATGAAAAATAAAGATGAATTCAGCCCCCACACAAAATAGAAATAGCAAACCTATTTCGTTTGTTGTGTTTAAAAGTTTTAATTTCATGAACAATTCTCCGACTCTGGGCGCTATCTAGGGTAAAGTTTACAAAATAAAATTAATTGTTGTTGCAAAAAATTGTTAAGCTTTGTAACGCCAAAACTAATGCCTGTCTGGAACGAACAAGGAAAGTTTTCAGTTTTTTTTATCTTTATTATTTTTCAAAATTAAAAATACGTCATCAATACTCGTCAAATGAATAAAAAAATTATAAAATACCGAAAATATATTCTTCAACATTATAATTATAAATATAGCTATACATATACAGTATAAATGTTCATACGTGTATGTATATTTATACATACATACATATATATATATATATATATATATATATATATATATATATATATATATATATATTGACGATCTATCGCTGAGGCATGCGATGTATAAATTTGTCACTATGCTAGAGGAAGGATCAGAAAAACGAAATTCTTGGACTAGCGCTTTCGTATTGTCATACCTCTTCAGGTCCAATTGAAGAGGTATGACAATACGAAAGCGCTAGTCCAAGAATTTCGTTTTTCTGATCCTTCCTCTAGCATAGTGACAAATATATATATATATATATATATATATATATATATATATATAATATATATGTTCGTATATATGTATGTATGCATACATATATAAATAAATATATATATATATATATATATATATATATATATATATATATATATATCGTGTCATAAACAACCAGATAGTGTAATACCCCGAAAACTAGTCAGTGTAAATGCTTATTCAGAATTCCTAAGAGCGTATTCATAATCATAATTACATTCAAGCATGAAATAGATTAAAAGAAAATTAGTACTCCTGACCATGGATAACTAAAGCAGGTAGTACCTGAGCTAATTCCATTGCCTTATAATAAACGACTATTTATATATATTGTTCTATTTTGTTGATACGCAAAGCTTTAAGGGTTATGTTGGTTTATTGGAAACGTCAATGTCTAACGATCTGCCGAACTGGGGTTCGATTTCCGTTCAAGTACGATAGTTTCCTGCAGTGTCTGACTCTGAAACCTTACCATCCTTGTGAGCATAAAAAATGGGGGGGGGGGGGGGGGGAGTTTGTGGAGCCTATAGGTCTACCCGCTGAGTAATCAGCAGCCATTGCCTTGGACTTCCTAGGGTGGAAATAGTGCTTGGACGCTGATCATATGTACAGAATATATGGTCAGTCTCTAGGGTATTGTCCAGCAAACTAGGGCATTGTCACTGTCCCTTGCTTCTGCCATTTATGATCTACCTTTAAAACCTTCAAAAACAGGAAAATATACCAAAGTGACTGAAAGTCAAGAACCTTCACGCGTTACGTAATCGCAACTCGAATTGCAATCAACCTGGCAATAAAGCTCCCAGTTGATGTCTCTTCGCAGTAAAAGTAAAAAACCAAATGGATAATCCCACTATCATAGTCCTTTACTGTCACCTTCTGGCCTAATGGCGATGGATTCCCGAACCGTAAATAGAGGGCCAAAGTTGCTTTAGTGAGTGGTGGTAGGATGTTATGGCTGACCATTTAGAATTTATATCCGATGGACTTAGTCGGAGATGTGTGTTGCTATACGCTGCGGAATATAAAACACGTTGCTGCATACTGTTGTGTAATTGCATGTTATATTTATGAATACATATATACATATACATTACACACACACACACACACACACACACACACACATATATATATATATATATATATATATATATATATATATATATATATATATATATGCACCCGTTTCTAGTCCACTGCAGGACAAAGGCCTCAGACATGTCTTAATTCATCACCACGCTTGCAAGTGTATACTGGTGATGATGGGAGATTTTCGTCTGATCGCTCACAGAAAACCAACCTAGTAAGGGTGGCCCTAACTACTACCGCTTTGTTGATCACGGTGATAGGCAAATAAATGGTGGCTTCCTATCTTACTTCTAAATTTTGTAATCTGAATTCATCTTTGTTAATCTTTATAAATTACAGAGTTTGATTTTATTCACTCCCACTTATGGTTGATCCATTCACATTTAAATCAACTTTGAATATAGTAAATTTTATACATTATAGAAGGTTAGTTATACGGTATTATACTTTTCAATTCCCTATTGGAAAAAAAAAACTTCAATGGCTATAGCTTGCTTAAAAGAGGGTGTCTGTCAAGAACAAAACTGAATTGCAGTTTACTTTATTACAAAAGGACCTTAATTACATTGTTTCCCAACTATTAATAATTTTACCATCTTATAAAAAATATTTGAATATTTCAGCTTGCACAGTTATAATATGTCAGTAATTACACAGCTTTCTACACAATACTCATTTAATCATTATATTATAACCTCAAAAAATTATTTTCCATCATCCCAATTATAGCAACAATAATGCGAAAAAAGGGCCAAACTTCCCTTTCAGATGATGCGATGGAAGTTTGCAAAACCTCTCGCTAGATGTCCCCAGGGTCTAATGAGTTTTCCAAGGAAAAAGAAGTCAGCAGAAAAATAAAGATGAGCGCTGAATAAAATTGGCTCTAATTGCATTTACAACTTTCCTTCCCTCTGTTATTTATTTCATGTCAAAACTTTGATTAAGGATACTTTTTTTTTTACAGTTTTATCCAGTGGGTATTATTCTAAATGTGACTCAACTCTCTCTCTCTCTCTCTCTCTCTCTCTCTCTCTCTCTCTCTCTCTCTCTCTCTATATATATATATATATATATATATATATATATATATATAGAGAGAGAGAGAGAGAGAGAGAGAGAGTTGAGTCACATTTAGAATAATACCCACTGGATATATATATATATGTGTATATATATATATATATATATATATATATAAATATATACACAATATATACATATATATATATAAACATATATATATATATATATATATATATATATATATACATAGGCCTATATATTATTCAAAGGCCGTTCATGAATTGCAGAGGCAAGGGGGCAGTGATGATGATCTAGCTAGCAGGACAATGCCCTAGAGACTGACCAAATATACATATGATCAGCGCCCAAGACCCGTCTCCACCCAAGCTAAGACAGGGTGAGCCAGGTAATGGCTGTCGATAACTAAGCAGGTACACCTAGAGGCTCCCCAAACCACACCATCCCCCATCCTTTGTTCACAAGGATGGTGAGGTTTCACACACTAAAAAAACTATCTAGCATGAGGGGGACTAGAACCCCAGTCCGGCTGATCACCAGGCAGGGACGTTCCCAATAGGCCACCACAACCCTATATCTTTCTGGTACAGTGGTTAGGACGTTCGGCTCTTTATTCAGAATACCTGTGTCTAAATCCTGGCACAGGCCGGAGAATTGTCAACACATTAAAAATTAGAGACCTGACAGTTAGTCGATATGTTGGCTCCAGACAAGACATAGAATATTTTAAATAAACAAACAACGCATATATATATATATATATATATATATATATATATATATATATATATATATATATATACATATATACACACATATATATATACTGTATATATATATATATATATATATATATATATATACAATGTGTATAATATATAAACACATACACACTTATATGTGTGTCTGTCTTTACGTGTGTATTATGCAAGTACTCCCTCATCTTTCCAAATGACTTTTCATTAATCTAACCAATTATAAAAGAACATAACATGGTAAAAATACGCTTTGCCAGGTATCATGAATATATAAAGCTTATTGTTTACCAGGACAAATAATTAAACGGCTTTAAAAACCGGAATTATATTTTCAGCATGAAACTTTAGGAATAATCTCTCTCTCTCTCTCTCTCTCTCTCTCTCTCTCTCTCTCTCTCTCTCTCTCTCGCGATTTTATAATCCCTATCTCCATCTTTCTATTACCGTTCAAGTACTTCGTTATTTTTTTATCCACAATAACAATATTCACCTTTCTATTTTTTTTTCTACTTATACGACAAGTGGGATCATCTATAAAATAACATACTCATTACTCATGTAAGAAAGAATCTAAAGCAATAGCCAGAAATACCACAAAATGAGAAGGGTGGGTTTTAGTCGCCTTAATAGAATAGCCTAACTGAGAGAGAGAGAGAGAGAGAGAGAGAGAGAGAGAGAGAGAGAGAGAGAGAGAGAGAGAGAGATGGATCGTATTCCAAGATAAAGCAAAAATTATGCTTCATTGTACGTCCACCGATATAATGAGTTGTTTCATAATCCACTTCCCTTCCCCACCCTATCGCTCAAAATAACAAACCACTTCCCTCATTCCTTTCCCCCACATCCTCCAGTCCTGATCTTTAAGCTTTCAAAGTTCCTTCCTCTTCGAGAATATGCTTAGGGCAACAGGTTACCTCCTTTAGACTTTTAACAATGGCAGATTCCTTGGCCCCCCCCCCTCCTCTCTCTCTCTCTCTCTCTCTCTCTCTCTCTCTCTCTCTCTCTCTCTCTGCACGAGTTTCTCTTTCGAATGTGACTTCAATACAAGGAAGATAAAAGCATTCTTTTGCAACCTTTGTTGGCTTTGGAACATATGATCCTGGTGCTTCTCACTTTCACTAGCTCTTACACACACATACACACACACAAACACACACACACATTATATATATATATATCTATCCATATATATATAATATATATATATATATATATATATATATATATATATATATATTTATATATATATATCATATCTAAATCTATATATATATATATATATATATATATATATAGTAATTCTTACAATGAAGTGACACCAACTTGTGATATAATCTTCCCCCCACCTCTCTCTCTTTCTCTCTCTCTCTCTCTCTCTCTCTCTCTCTCTCTCTCTCTTTGACTTTCAAAATTCCTAACATCGAAAAATATGAATTTTATCATTTAATACTTAGATTAAATTGACTTTAAAAACATCGTTGTCGTATGCAGATTAAATATAACGATAATATAGTTTTAGCATTCTTATATCGTTGTAGAATATCTAAAATATCTCATATAAAAGAATTAATACCCCATAACATTGAAAGTCAAATGTAGATATAAAAAATCGAAGAATGTTTAAAAATATAAAGTATGTGTAGAACACAAAGCCAAAATAATTGTTCGCATAGCATATGCTTTTTTAACTTTCACAAAGTAAAATATCCTAATATATATACATCTATCGTGTGTGTGGGTAGGATTTGACGGACTGCTAATGAGCATTCTGTGAAGGAGTGGTTAGAAAAAAAAGAATGATCTTCCACAAACCTTTGACGAGATACAATAAATGTCATACCAATTGGATCTGTCTACATTGGATCCCTCTCTCTGGTTACGGCTCATTTTGTCTTTGCCTACACATACACTGAATAGTCTAACCTATTCTTTTCACATTCACCTCTGTCCTCACACACCTGACAACACTGGGAATACCTAACATTTTTCTTTGCACAAGGGGTTCACTACTGCAATGTCATTGTTTAGTGATAACTTTCCTCTTTGTAAGGGTAGAAGGGACTCTTTAGATATGGTAAGCAGCTCTTCTAGGAGAAGGACACTCCAAAATCAAACCATTGTTCTCTACCCTCGGGTAGTGCCATAGCCTCTGTACCATGGCCTTCCACTATCTTGGATTAGACTTCTCTTGCTTGAGGGTACACTTGGACACGCTATTCTATCTTATTTTTCTCCCTCTTGCTTGTTTTGAAGTTTTTATAGTTTATATATAAAAGAGATAATATAATGTTACTGTTCAAAAAATATTTTATTTTGATTATTTATTACTTCTCTTGTAGCTTAACTATTTCCTCATTTCCTTTCCTCACTGGGCTATTTTTCCCTGTTGGAGCCCTTGGGCTTATAGCATTTTGATTTTCGAACTAGGGTTGTAGCTTGGCTTTTAATAATAATAATAATAATAATAATAATAATAATAATAATAATAATAATAATAATAATAATAATTACATTTCCGAATTAGAGTCGAATTTTCATAACGACATTGAAGCCGAATCGAAAAAATGCGCATTGCACTGCATGAAATGCATTGAATATAATATAGAAAGGAAAGAACAGTATTCAATGAGCATCTCACGCCACTGATTGATATATGATCTTAATGATTATCCTATGTCAGAAAAATAAACAAACAAGTGAAAATATTTCTCAGAAGTTAAATTACCCTTATATTAGTTTCTGAAAAACCATAGAAATAAATAGCACTATATCTCGAATACCTACGAATAAACGACATAAAAAACTGGCATAAAATCTTCTACATACATAAATCATCATACTTCACTATCCAACATAATCACCGAACAGTGGCAGACGGACCATGCAACATTGCCCTTCATAGATTTCCCTCTTCTTCATTAATCTTACGAAAAGTAAGTGTTGAAAAAAAAAAGGGGGGGGGGACTCCCCTCCCCCCCTTCCCCGGCTCCCTGGGTAATCGCATCTTGAGAGGTGAAACATCCATCAAGGGCTGTCACGGGCTAATGAAAAAAGTGGAAGTTTGAAAAAAAAAAAAAAAAAAACTGGATCCAATTATTTAAGCTGTGAGAAGAATCATCCGACATACATATAGGGTTAATGCTGAAAAGGGGCCACGTCACAAATGGTTAATTGTGCTAAAGGGAGTTGAGGATTGTGATTAATTGAGAATAAAAGGGGAAAAAGAAATATTATTTTATATAATGTTAAGAAAATGGGAGATTGCAAACATGGGTGGAAAAAGAATATTTAGGGATGAGAGAAAATTACAACTTGGTTAATAGATAAAATTGCAGTTAAGGGTAATTGTGAGAAGGCAAAGTTGATAATATGGTTCACAAATAAAGGAAAAGATAATTAATTTGACCAGTGGTAACTGTACAGTGGTAACACGTTCGCCAAGCATTCGCATGGGATCAGATCGAACCCCACCCGGGACCGTGAGTTTAAGCTGTTTACTGGGGAAGATACTGCTGTGTTTGGGCACCACAGTGGGGGGGGGGATGTGCTTGCCCAGCTGACATTCTGGTGAGCATCTATTCTTATGATACTGGAACTGAAACCAGAAACCTTTACCTTTACCTTTTAAACAATTATGACCGATTAAGAATATGGTAGATTTCAAATATCTTGAATTAAGGAGAGAAGAGATTGCAAAATTTACTTAGCTAATTACACATATGGTTAAAAAATAAATATTATAGATAGGATTAATCAACAACATAGGGATTAAACGTGTGAATAACTAAGAAATTGAATATTAGAAAGATAATTGACTAAAATATTTTGCAATTTAGATTAAGTGAGAATTTTGGGTAATTTGATAAGATTGAGGACTGACGAAAATAGACATAAAAATATGAATAAGTAATTGAATGATAACAAATGACATTTAAAAAAAACAAAAACAAGGAAATCTCATGCCTTCCTCTCAAGTTCACAAATATGAACTGTCAAGAAAGATTGTTCAAATAAATAGATAATAGAATAATATAATTATTACAGACAAAGAAGTATAACTATGATTTCGATGTTAACTACTGCATAATAATATAAAAACAATGAAATTTTGCAAAATTATCATTACTATCATAAACTAAACTACAATCCTGGTTGGAAAAGCAAGACTCGCTATGAGCCCAAGGTCTCTAACAGGGAAAGAAGACTAGTTGGGAAAAGAAATAAGAGAAAATAATGAGTAAACTAAACACAAGAAATAATGAAAATATATATTATTGTATATTAAGAACCGTAACATTAGAATAGGTACTTCATATATAAAATAAAATAAGAAACACGTCAACTTGATATGAATAATTTTCTTAACAATATAAGGTTACTTTTATAACACGATCTATATAAAAGTATATTGAAGGAATGGGCAAGAAATCAAAACAAATATAAAAATCAGTAATATAATAAAATAAAGTTTAAAAAAAATATATTCAGCAACAATAATCTTTTATTTTACAGCTGAATAATGAGTTCCATTTATAAACCGAACTATCATTAAAACACTTTTAAAAGGTAACCAATAATTAAAATTCCTTCATTGTAGGTGGTAGCTGAAAGGTACAGGCCTCCTATTTTCCACATCTTGAGCTAGATAATCTATTTGAAACAAATAAGAAATATCAAATATTTTTTTTCACACTAGTATGTTTTATATTGTAGAAAACTCTCTCTCTCTCTCTCTC
>NC_090746.1:73404377-73409377 GCF_036898095.1 Palaemon carinicauda
TGAAGAAGTATAAAAAATGGCCTTTAATTATAGAGGTAAGTCACCTAAAAACTGAGGGCAAATAGACTCTACTATTAGCGGTTAGTCGCCTTAAAACAGAGGTCTCAAAGAGCCTCTAGTGCTACAAATAAAGCACCTAAAAATAAAGGTCAAAGAGGTTTTAAAATTAGAGGTAAGGGGATTAAAATAAAGGTCAAAGAAACTCTAATGCTAAAGTATAGCACCTCAAAATAGAGGTCAAAGAACCTCTAATGTTAAAAGTAAGGAGCCTCAAAATAGAGGTCAAAGACCCTCTAATGCTAAAAGTAAGGAGCCTCAAAATAGAGGTCAAAGAACCTCTAATACTAAAAGTAAGGAGCCTCAAAACAGAGGTCAAAGACCCTCTAATGCTAAACGTAAGAAGCCTCAAAATAGAGGTCAAAGACCCTCTAATGCTAAACGTAAGAAGCCTCAAAATAGAGGTCAAAGAGCCTCTAATGCTCAATGTAAGGAGCCTCAAAATAGAGGCCAAAGAGCCTCTAATGCTAAAAGTAAGGAGCCTCAAAATAGAGGTCAAACAGCCTCTAATGCTAAACGTAAGAAGCCTCAAAATAGAGGTCAAAAAGCCTCTAATGCTAAACGTAAGAAGCCTCAAAATAGAGGTCAAAGAGCCTCTAATGCTTAAAGTATTGAGCCTAAAAATAGAGGTCAAAGAGCATCTAATGCTAAATGTAAGGAGCCTCAAAATAGAGGTCAAAGAGCCTCTAATGCTAAAAATAAGGAGCCTCAAAATAGAGGTGAAAGAACCTCTAATGCTAAACATAAGAAGCCTCAAAATAGAGGTCAAAGACCCTCTAATGCTAAAAGTAAGGAGCTTCAAAATAGAGGTCAAACAGCCTATAATGCTAAATGTAAGGAGCCTCAAAATAGAGGTCAAAGAGCCTCTAATGCTATAAGTATGGAGCCTCAAATTAGAGGTCAAAGAGCCTCTCATGCTAAAAGTAAGTAACCTCAAAATAGAGGTCTAAGAGCCTCTAAAGCGTAAGGAGCCTCAAAATAGAGGTCAAAGGGCCTCTAATGCAGGAGATACTGCACCTCAAAATCGAGGTCAATGACCCTCTAATGCTAAAAGTAAGGAGCCTCAAAATAGAGGTTAAAGAGCCTCTAACGTTAAAAGTAAGGAGCCTCAAAATAGGTCAAAGAGCCTCTAATTTTAAATGTAAGGAGCCTCAAAACCGAGGTCAAAGAGCCTCTAATGCTAAAAGTAAAGAGTCTCAAAATAGAGGTCAATGAGACTCTAATGCTAGAAGTGAGCAGCCTCAAAATAGAGGTCAAAGACCCTCTAATGCTAAAAGTAAGGACCCTCAAAATAGAGGTTAAATACCCTCTAATGCTAAACGTAAGGAGCCTCAAAATAGAGGTCAAAGAGCCCCTAATGCTAAAAGTAAGGAACATGAAAACAGAGGTCAAAGACCATCTAATGCTAAACGCAAGGAGCCTCAAAATAGAGGTCAAAGACCCTCTAATGCTAAAAGTAAGGACCCTCAAAATAGCGGTCAAAGACCCTCTAATGCTAAAAGGAGTCTCAAAATAGAGATCAAAGAGCCTCTAATGCTAAAAGTAGGGACCCTTAAAATAAGAGGTCAAAGAGCCTCTAAAACTAAAAGTAAGGAACCTCAAAATAGAGGTCAAAGAAACTCTAATGCTAAAAGTAAGCAGTCTCAAAATAGAGGTCAAAGAGCCTTTAATGCTCAAAGTAAGGAGCCTCAAAATAGATGTCAAAGACCCTCTAATGCTAAACTAAGGAGCCTCATAATAGAGATCAAAGACCCTCTAATGTTAAAAGTAAGGAGCCTCAAAATAAGAGGTCAAAGACCCTCTAATGCTAAATGTAAGGAGCCTCAAAATAGAGGTCAAAGACCCTCAAATGCTAAAAGTAAGGAGCTTCAAAATAGAGGTCAAAGAGCCTTTAAAACTAAAAGTAAGGAACCTCAAAATAGGGGTCAAAGAGACTCTAATACTAAAAGTGAGCAGTCTCAAAATAGAGGTCAAAGAGCCTCTAATGCTAAACGTAAGGAGCCTCAAAACAGAGGTCAAACAGCCTCTAACGCTAAAAGTAATGAGCCTCAAAATAGAGGTCAAAGAACCTCTAATCCTAAAAGTAAGGAGCCTCAAAATAGAGGTCAAGGAGATTCTAATGCTAAAAGTGAGCAGTCTCAAAATAGAGGTCAAAGAGCCTTTAATGCTAAACGTAAGGAGCCTCAAAATAGAGGTAAAAAAACCCTCTAATGCTAAAAGTAAGGAGCCTCAAAATAGAGGCCAAAGAGCCTCTAATGCTATAGGTAAAGCACTTCAAATTAGAGATCAAAGAACATATAATGCAAAGATTATAGTACCTCAAAATAGAGGCCATAGAGCCATTAATACTAAAGGTATGGCACCTCAAAATAGAGCTTAAATATCCTCTAATGTTGGAAGTATGGCACCTCAAAATAAAAGGCCAAAGAGCCTCTAATGCTAGAGGTAAGGTACCTCAAAATAGAGGCCAAATAGTCTGGCCTATTCTTTGTATATTCACCCTACGCATTGGTTTCCTGCGCGGTCGCGCCTTTCTGCGTATTCACCAAAAACTGTGCTTCAGCAGAAACTGAGCACCAGCAGCATCCTGTGCGCCAACGCTCCAGTACTCTCCTTCACACTCACGCGAGAGGCGACAGCATGCCCACCGGGCAAAAAGGGAAGAGGCTTCACAGAAGAGTTCAAGATCCCTAAGATTCCATCTTCCAAGGCGAATCAAATGATTCCACTGAAGAAAGGAGAGATGAATACTGTGAAGAACTGCAGAGTATAATAGGTGAGAACCTAGAGAGTTATGAAAATTGTGATTAATGACTTCAATGCTAAAGTTGGAAGGAATAATCAAGGGATAGAAAATGTGATGGGTGTTGAGGCTCTTGGCGAAGTTGCAAATGAAGATGGGGCACATTTTATAAGTTATTGTTCAACAAACAATCTTGTTACTGGAGGTACTCTTTTCCAGCACAAGGAGATCCACAAATATACAAGGACTTCACCACGTGGCAATTACAAATATCAAATAGATCACATAGCCATTGATAAAGAGAGAAGGAGGACTCTGGGAAATGTAACAAGCTATAGAAGTGCTGTTATTGGTAGTGATCACCAGCTCCCCATTGCCACAGAAATATTAAAACTGAAAGAACCCAACAGAAATGTAGATAGAATACCTAAGTTTGACACAACTAAGCTTCTAGAGGATGAGCACAGAAATCTTTGTAACTGAATGTAGGAATCGATTTACAGTCTTAAGAGACTTTAAGAGACGAAGTTTTGGGACAAGCAATTACAAGGAGAAAACCATGGATATCAAATGATACTTGGGATACTATAAAAAGAAGACAAAGACAGAAATTGATTTCTTAAAGTTTTCGAGGAAGTAATGAAAATTACAAGGCAGAGCATGCCAAGCATTCAGTATTGATAGTGAGGTCAAAAGAAATATCAGGAATGATTGGAGAGAATATTTAGACAGGTAAGCAGATGAGGCTAACAAACCTATGAATTCAGGGAGCGACTTTGTTGTAGGAATTGCTCTTGGAATTATTAATGAAATCTCTACGGGAAAAAAGAAGCATATACCCATCAAAATGAAAGATGGATCTGTTATAACAAAAGAACATGAAGAAAGGTAACGTTGGATTGAACACTTTAGTGAGGTCGTGAATAGGAAATACGAAGGGAATAATTTGGTTGATATACCTGAAACTGATGAAGACCTTGATGTGCCAATGAATGAATTAGGTGTGTTTGAAGTCGAAGCTATTCTTAAAAAAAACTCAAAAGATGGAAAGCCCCTGGATACGAAGGAATAACTGCTGAGATGATATTGCCTGAAAATGAAGTGACTTCCAGATTACCTACAAGATTATTTTGTAGAATATGGCGTGAAGAGGCAAAGCCTCATGTATGGGAGCTAAGAGTGCTGGTGAAAATGACAAAAAAAGATCGGACTGATTGCCATCATTACAGAGGCATCACCCTTACGTCAGCTGTCATGGAAATATATAGAATGCTCATTCTAAAAAGACTAGAGAGAAAAATTGATGAAAAGTTGAGAGATGAACAAGCAGGATTTAGAAAAGGTAGAAGTTGTACTGACCAAATTTTCATTTAAGACATGTTGTACAGCAATATGTAGAATATAGAATTCCACTTTTGATGGTATATGTGGGCTATGAAAAACTTTTGATTATGTGCTCTGTCAAATTTTGTGGAGAGTCCTGCGACATTATGGAGTTCCTCCCAAATATGTAAATTTAATTGTCTGTTCATAAGCATAGCAAATGCAAAGTTAATGTTAGTGACGTCTTATCAAACGAATTTCCAGTGAAAAGTGGAGTACTCTAAGGGAATGTGTTGTTACCTATGTTGTTTATCCTCCTCATAGATTTTGTAATGCATAGATCGGTTGGGGATGGTGGAGAGGATTGGACTGAATTGGTAACAGAAAATTAGGAGACCTAGAGTATGCTGATGACGTTGTCCTAATTAGCAGAACACCACAGGGCTTGGAAAGCTTGCTTACCAGAATGCATGAAAAATCACATGAGGTTGGGCTCGAGATAAATAGTAGAAAGACAGATGATGAGAACGGAATATGCAATGGAAGATGAAAAATCTTTGGAAGGATAAAGGATTAATGAGGTAGAATTATTTAAATATTTAGGAACTATGATATCTAATATAGGAGCTTTAGAATTTGAGTTTAATGAAAGATTGAAAAATGCAAATCAAAGGATGGCTAGGTTAAGTCAAATTTGGAAATCATGCCGCCTAAAATTACATATAATAATCAGGCTACATATCAGTTTAGTGAGATCGGTGTTACTGTATGGTCGTGAATCTTGGTATATTAATGAAACTCATTTTGTAGATTTGAGAACAAAGCCCTTAGAAGAATGTTGGGTGTTAAATGACAGGACAGGATTAGTAAATGAAAC
>NC_090746.1:73414377-73416877 GCF_036898095.1 Palaemon carinicauda
CCAATATCGTCTCAAATACCCTCACCCACTTCCCCAAAAACAGCTTTTTACTGAATAAAAAAAAAAAAAAAAAAAAAAAAAACATGGGAGAAGCTGTATAAAAACCGCGATCGAAGTGTCTGTCTGTCTTCTGCCATTTCACGTATGCAACGTCTCAGCTGTAAAAGGTCGGACTTCTTCTGCCCGTTCATCCGACCATTTTCATGACTCTTTTGAGAACAGATGACCCTTTTCATGCGGCCCCAGGGAATACTCAGCATATGCTGAATAGCTGCGACATATTCAGGACTTTAACCTGGTCTCTCTCTTTCTCTCTCTCTCTCTCTCTCTCTCTCTCTCTCTCTCTCTCTCTCTCTCTCCTCTCTCCTCTCTCTCTCTCTCTCATTAAGTTCATATTGGAAGATGGTTTTCTTAATCGTTTATGAATGGTATACGAGCATAACATCTAAAATTTTTCATTACAATAGAATCTTAAATATTGTATAATTCAGTTATTTACATTTTATAGTAATCTTTTTTAGTCCCTTCTTTTTTCATTACGTTTTTAATTAACCTTCTTTGATTAAAGGTAGAACAACAATTTCTTTTGGTGCTCTTGCTATTTATCTTTCGAGTTTTCTATATTCTCTAATGTTCTTTATACTAGAGTGTAATATATAACCACGAGGAACACTAGTTCTTTATATTAGAAACCACAACACCACTTAATCACCTATGTAGTTTATATCTAATACAAAATACGGAGTTAAACAAATTTTTATTCTTTTTTTTAAATGCATAATACAAAACAAGATGAAACACTGACCCGATTATGAAAAAAGACCAGAGACAAAATAAGGCAGAATTGAGTCCACTGTTTTCCATTTACAAAGTTAGTTGGCAAAAACTTCGAGAAATATTCTCCTATTTCTATTTGGACGTTGAATGGCCTCCTAGACCAAAGCGCTAGGTCATGAGATACAGATTTCGTAATTGATGCAGACTGAGGTTCGAGTTCTGCTCAAGCTTGATAGTTTCTTTAGTGTCTGTAACCTCACCATTCTTGTAAGCTAAGGATGGAGGGTTCCAGGGAGTCTCTGTGTCGACCTGGTTAGTCATCAGAAGTCATTACCTGGCCCTCTCTGGTCCTAGCTTGGGTGAGGAGGGGGCTTGGGCGCTGATCTAGGGCACTGTCACTGTCCCTTACCTTTACCATTCATGAGCGGCCTTTAAACCATCAAAATATCCGCAAAATACGCTGTTTTTTTCATTGTCTCTTAGCATCTGTCTGCTGCGTGTCTTCCTTCAGACATACTTTCCACAACCACCCGTGGCAAAATGAATGCACCCAACTCTGACCAGGGGAAAGTCTTCAATGAAATTGGTAAGCATCCAAATTTCCTATTTTATTCAGTGGCTTGAGGTTTAACTAAGCTTCAACTTTCAGTTTCTTGGGCTTTGTAGAAAACTGCTTTTCCCACTGGAAATTGAGTGAAGGAACCCGCTTTTAACCAATTTGTAACCGAACTTTCAAGAATAACCTGATTAACCTAACATTAGCTTGTTTACGATACCAACGTAGGCGTTTCTGGCAACAGCCTTGAGAGAGAGAGAGAGAGAGAGAGAGAGAGAGAGAGAGAGATCCGGTACAAGAATTTAATGGAATTAGGATTTGTAGGTAATAGTCCAGAAGGAAACAGTCCAACGATGAAAGAATAACTAATTACGTGAGTTTATAGACGGGTACCGCAATTCAGATAAAAGAAAACTATTGAATAATAATAATAATAATAATAATAATAATAATAATAATAATAATAATAATAATAACAAAAAGTAAATAGCTTTCCTTGAAAACCATAAACTTCAATGCTCTGAAATTTACAATAATTAATTCGAAGATTTTGTAAATTAAAGGAAATTAGGAAATATATAAAAAACTATCATATTTTGTACACCACATTTGATCTAAATACAAGTCATAATTTAATTTAATTTAATTCAATTCCACTTAAACAGCGTATCATAAAGCATACGAAATAAGCTCATGAATATTATACGTAATTTGAAAAAAAAAAATTTTTTTTTTACACGCCAACGATATAAATGCCATCATTTTCCGGCGCTAACATTCATTACGAGATTATTTAATTGGCTCAGTGACACATCAAGCCTGAAACGATGCCTGCTCGCATAATGTTACCCAGATGAGATTATGAATATTGAAGGGGATGGTATGTGATTTTTATCTTTTTTTTCTCAAAGGTATGATTAAACACGCTTATCGAAAAATATGGAGAATAAATTGAGTTTATCAGTAAATATTGAATAAGGTATATGTATATATGTATGTATGTATATATATATATATATATATATATATATATATATATATATATATATATATATATATATTATATATATACATACATACATATATATATATATATATATATATATATATATATATATATATATATATATATATATATATATATACAGCCGTTTCTAGTCCACAGTA
>NC_090746.1:73419377-73424377 GCF_036898095.1 Palaemon carinicauda
AGCCTGACAAGGGACTCAACCGAGTTCGGCTGGTACTGCTAGGTCTAATATATATATATATATATATACATATATATATATATATATATATATATATATATATATATATCATTTCCACAGGGACATATATACATATTAACATATTTAAATAATCACTGCGTATAACAGTGCCAGACAAATTGTAATAAATTTCCCATCCCTCGAACCCTGAGTCCGCGTATCAACAAAGTTTTCATAACACAAAGACTCAGATTACAAGTCGCAAAACTATGAACCACTTTCGGAATCAGATTCAAATCTCAGGGACACATAAAAACCAAAGGTTTAAAGGCCAGTCAGGAATGGCAGAGGTAAGGGATAGTGACAATGCCCTAGACACTGACCATATATACTGTACATAATACAAGACCCCTCCACCCAAGCTGGGACCAGGATGGCCCAGACAATGGCTGCTGATGACCCAACAGGTAGACCCAAGCTAGGAACAGGGAAGCCCAGACAATGGCTGCTGATGACCCAGCAGGTAGACCCAACCTAGGAACAGGGAAGCCCAGACAATGGCTGCTGATAGTAAACCTACCCAACCTCCGTCCTTAGTTCACATGAATGGTGAGGTTGCAGACACTACAAGAAACTATCATGACTGAGCGGGAGTCGAACCCAAGTCCGGCGATCGTCAGAGAGGGACGTTTCCAAAAGGCCTCCTCAACCGATGACTTGGGTCTGAATCCTTACCTTTAAGGAGACTGGTAAGATGGGTCTAAGGAATAATTTGATTCAAGTTATTGAAAAGTTTTGAGATAGGCTAACAAGATATCCAATGGGCACTTCGAATTATGAAATTGAAAAGAAAGAAAGAGGTGGCTTCGTCTTTTGCCTTTATTCTTTACCATTTATCTTTACTTAGAGAGTAAATTTGATATATCTTGGGGAAAAAAACACGCATTGAGTTGAAAAAGAAATGCTATATGATACATTTCAACTATGCTGCATTAATCATGCTATTGGCCAAATAAAAGAAAACAAAGATGTAAATTCTAGATTGTTCAAAACAAGGTACTGAAGTGTTCGAAGCCCAATCATGCAGCAAAATAATTTCTCTTCCGTTTCCAGAAAAAAATTAATCTTGGAATCCCTAAAATATTTTCAGATTCAGCTCCTTTCTCTCGCCATGGCTTTGCCCATTCCGTCGGTCTCTACCATTCAAAAATACTTTACCAGATCTCTCAAAACAAAAACAGGAAAAATATAATAAAAACAGAAAATAGATTAAAATTGGATAAAAGGTTTATACAGGAAAAAGTTCAGCTAACAATTTAATAGAAAAAATCATCAGGGCCGTTTGAAGATCGAGACTTAAAACAGGCGGGTGGCAATATCTATGTGAAGAGAGAGAGAGAGAGAGAGAGAGAGAGAGAGAGAGAGAGAGAGAGAGAGAGAGAGAGAGAGAGAGAGTTGTATACCATTGATATACAATGATTGCATCGGCAAAGTAAAACGGGAACCACATCGCTTTGAAAACTAGGCCTGACAATGGCTGTCTGTCAGTCCTGATATTTTCAGTAAAAAAAAAAAAAAAAAAAAAAAAAAAAAAAAAAATACAAATAAAAGCCATAAAAGTTTCATTAGTAATACGTTCGCCCTTGACTCCACGAGTCCACTCGCGTGGATAAATTGTGGATATTGGGTTACAGGCATTCTTGGATAAGCGGGGAAATCGTCTGACTTTCGACGTACTGAAATAAAAAAAAAAGTTGACTTTCATGCAATTTCCCTTTGATGTATTCTGTTAAATGGACGCTGATGATTTACCGTCGACAAACTAAATGCGGAGTCAAAACTTGGTTTACATGCGAGCGCATATTGATTTATATACATATTTTCTGCTGCGTATGGCGACACTCACTATATCTATCTAATCTACACAGCGAACATATATATATATATACAGTATATATATATATATATATATATATATATATATATATATATATATATATATATATATATATATGTATATATATACGTATATATACTGTACACATATTATATATATATATATAATATATATATATATATATATATACATACATACATATATATATATATGCACATATATACATATATATATATGTACATACATACATACATGCATACATACATACATATATATATGTACATACATACATACATGCATACACACACACATATATATATATATATATATATATATATATATATATATATAACTGGTTTTAAGAAGTCAATAATTTTGAAACAAGATTCTATATTTGGGGCCAGGGGAATGGCGGCGTATGTTAGGACTGACTACCCTGCTTCTCATAAGTCCTGCTATGAATGCAGATATCATGAGATTAAGGTAATAAAAGTTTGTGGCAGACATAACTCTTTCATTTGGGTTCGATCTACCGGAATCCAGGCATGGATGATTTTATCTTCGACTGTCTTTTTAGCATTATGGCTAAGATACAAAAGATAATAGAAAGGCCTCTTTTGGCTATGTTGGTGATTTCAATGCTCACCGTAGGGAGTGGTTAAATTCTGTTTCTCCTACCGATCGTCATGGCTTAAGAGCTTTGAACTTTACCTCTGAATCAAGGTGCGGTCAAATCATAAGTGAAGCTACTCACAGGTCTAGTAACTGCTTGGTCCTCGTATGCATAGACTTCCCGGCATTATAACATGTAAAGTAGGTTCTCCAAAGTAGGTTCTCCAGTTGGGTCATCGGAGCATGCCTTGATTTCATGAGCAGTGAAGACAGTAGCCTGTCCCGGATGTGTCATATTTATGTAAGATTTATATAAATTCTCAAGAAGACTGGAATGACTTTCTGAGTGTTTTTTTTTGGGGGGGGGCTTGAATTTGTCACAAGTGTATAATAGTATTGAACCTCTTGTTCCTTTGAATGTGAACCTAGTTAACATAATTGATAGGCGTATCTCTTCTCGTGTGCTAAGGTACCGAATTGATAGGCGTATCTCTTCTCATGTGCTAAGGTACCGAGTGAAAGACAAAACCTGGTTTAATGATGATTGTGGATGTGTTTACTTCGAGAAGCAGGAGCCATTTTATCTTTAGAAGGGTAACAGCTCAGATTTGACTTGGAATAATTATACTCAGCTTAGAGTTTTTGCTAAGAGAGTTTATGCTTCAACTGAAAAGGAATACAATTTAACCATAAAAGAAACCCTTTCTGGTTCAACCTATGAACATAGGTGGTGGGCTACCCTTATATCTGCACTCGTTGGTGTAGACGCAACAGTTCCTCCTTTACTTAAACCAGATGGCTCTGTCACTCACTGTCCAAAGGAAACGGCAACTCTTTTGGCTGATGTGTTCGACAGTAAGCAGAGTAATTACAAACTTGATCTTCATTTTTCCTGTTTTCCTGTGGCTAAACATATTAGTTTAGCGTCTCGATGTTGTGAAATTAAAGCCTTCTTGATGGACCTTGATGCTTATGGAGAGGTAGGCCCAATTGGTATTTTTCATTGTTTTTTTATAAAGTCTGGAGAATTCTTAGCTCCAAGGTTATCTGTTATTTTGCGTAAGTTGGCGAAAAGAGGTTCTTTTAGCAATTGTTGGAGAATTGGTAATGTTATTCAATTATGTAAATGCTTTTGTGCTAGCTCAAGTCCAGCTGATTAACGCCCAATTTCCATAACTTCCACATTATTTAACGTTTTTAAACGTCTTTTGGCATAGGTTTGCTGAAGGTAATCATATATTCCCTAATTGGCAATTTGGCTTTCGTAAAGGCTTTAGTGCATGGTGCAAATTATGGGGCATGAAACTGAATCCTAACAAAACTCAAAGTATGATTGCAAGTAGGTCGAGGACAGTGGCTCCTCAAAATTCGGATCTCTTTAACTCTGTCTGACTACTAGAATTTTAGGTATGGTTCTCGACAGCAAGTTCAGCTTATCAGAAACACATTAAATCTGTTTTTTCTTCAATTCCACAAAAAAAAGGCTTACTGAGAAAGTCTAATAAGATTTTCGATGATCTATTCAGAAGAAGTGTTTTAATTCTTTCACTCCACCCTGTTTCGAATTTTGTTCTCCTGCCTGGTATTCAGTTGATGATTTTAATCTTAATTTGTTGGACACGAACTTGCGGTCTATTAAATTTCTTATTCGTGTTCTAGATATTAATCTTGGGCACCTTCGTTCTTGTTGCGCAAGATTTTTCATAATTCTGACCATCCTTTACATTCAGATCTTCCCGGGCAGTACCATCCTGTTCGTGATACTAATTCTAATAGTCATGCCTTGTCTATCATGAGGCTTAATACTGCACAGAATTCTAGGAATTTTCTTTCAGCTTTAACCAAGTTGTGGAATGATCTTCCTAATCAGGTAGTTGAATCGGTAGAACTATAAAACATCAAACTTCCAGCAAATAATTTTATGTTGAACAGGCTTACATAAGTCTCTTTTCATAGATTATATATGAAAAAAAAAATTAATGCTGTTACTGTTCTTAAAATATTTTATTTCAATTGTTCATTAATTCTCATTTAGTTTATTTATTTTCTTATTTCCTTTCCTTACTGTGATATTTTACCCCGTTAGACCCCTTGGGCTTATAGCATCCTGCTTTTCCAACTAGGGTTGTATCTTTCATAATAATAATAATAATAATAATAATAATAATAATATAGATATACATAAACATATAGGTATAAAAGCAAACATATACATACACCTTTATACATAAGTATGTAAAAATATTAGTGTTTTATGCACAAACAGTATATACCTTTGCCCCCTTTTGGAAGATGAGACGCTCTATAAGGATAACGCCTTGCAGTTTCGGTCCCCACCATTTTCCTTGAAACCCAAACACATTAGATATTTGTTTAAAGTTGGATAAGAAAAAGGGATGGCAAGACCTACTAAGCGTGAACTGATTGCTGTATCATTCACAGCAAGCGACTCCCATTAGGTGGTCACATATTCCAGAGGTTGACAAAGTTA
>NC_090746.1:73429377-73439377 GCF_036898095.1 Palaemon carinicauda
TATTTTTATAACTTTATAATGAAGAGAAACAAAAAGGAAACGAAAAAATTAATGAAAAGGAAAGAAAAATAAACCTAATAAATTTTTATATTTGCTGTTTTAATGTGAAAAAAAAATTATATCTTATTTCAAACTATTTTTATAACTTTATAATGAAGAGAAACAAAAGGGAAACGAAAAAATTAATGAAAAGGAAAGAAAAATAAACCTAATAAATTTTTATATTTGCTGTTTGAATGTAAAAATAAAATGATGTCTTATTTCAAACTATTTCTATAACTTTATAATGAAGAGAAACAAAAAGGAAACGAAAAAATTAATGAAAAGGAAAGAAAAATAAACCTAATAATTGTTTATATTTGCCGTTTGAATGTAAATATAAAATGATGTCTTATTTCATGCACACACTTATTTTCCTCTATTACCAATCAAGACCTAAAACTTTTGTTTTGAATAAAAATGAACTGAAAAATAAACCCAAGAAATTTTTAAGTTTGCTGTTTGAATGTAAAAATAAAATGATGTTTTATTTCATCAACATACTTATTCTTCTTTATTACCTTAAAATGAAGGGCAAAACAAATTTTTTCTGTTTGCAGTTTTAATGTAAAAATAAAATGATTTCTTATTTCAACACACTTTTCTCTATTACCTTAAAATCAACAGCCTAAAAACTTTTCATGTTAAAATAAAATGCTTTCTTAATACTTGTACATATTTCATGTCTGCTATTTATATGTAAATGAAATGCTTTTTTATTGAAACTAAAATAAAGGGCAACAAAAAATACAAACGAAAAAGATACGTTTCTTCTCCTCAATGCAATGGTGTCTCTGACAGAAAGCATTGTTGTCTCTTCCGAACCCAATCCAAGAATGTCCTCGGGTTGGAGAAGCCCCGTTTTTATATGGAGTGGCCAATTCGTGAACTGGCGTGAACTGGCGTGACCAATGCGGAAACGATGCGGAATGATGAGTGAACTCGCGTGAACGTGTCGTGAACGATGCGCGAACTACGCGTGCCAATTCGTGCCATCGCGTGAACGTCGCGTGAACGTCGCGTGAACGATGCGCGAACTGGAGTGAACTGGTCGTGAACAGTGCGCGAAAAACACCAGTGCGTGCCAAAAAGTGGCACGCACTGGCGCGCATCAATGCGTGCCAGTGCGTGGCAAAAATGCGCGCAAGTGTCAGGGGGGCTTAACTTATTCTTGAACTTGTTTACCGTGTTACTGTTTACTACATCTGCTGGAAGCCTATTCCATGTATTTTCTATTTTATATGTAAAGAAATTACTATTTTGAGTGGTGTTGTATCTTTTCAATTCCAGGTTATATCCGTTACCTCTAGAATGATTTGTTCTAAGCCTGAATAGATTGTTGTAACTTGCATGCCTCTATTAACTATCCCCTCAGTCGTCAAGTTTGTAGATCAAATAAGTTCAAACGTTCCACTCTCCGTCTATAACCAAATTACCTTAGTGTTAGAACTAGTTTGGTGGCCCTAGCTTGCATTGTTTCTAGTCTATCTATATCCCTCTGAATACTTGGAGCCCAGAATTGGACTCCGTACTCTAGATGGAGTCTTATTAGTGATATATACAGCTGTAGTACAGGGTCTTTGTTTCTGTATTTGAATTGTCTCTTTATGTAACTTCAAATCCTTGTTGATAATAATACCGAGATCTTCCTACTGGTCCACACTTTCAATTTTTATTACCCAGCAGTGAGTAATCTGATTGTGAGTTACTATAAACTATGTGCAAGACTTTGCATTTCTCACAGTTAAGAGGCATTTGCCATTTTCTGGACTATTCTCATAGCTTCATTAGATCCTCCCTTAAGGCTTCTACGTCTTCTGAGTTCGCAGCATTTATGCCCAGTTTAGTATCGTCGGCAAATATGGCTATTCTACCAGTTAACCCTATATCTATGTCGTTTATGTGAATCAGAAATAATAATGGGCCAAAGACGGATCCTTGAGGTACTCAGCTTGTAATAGCTACCAATCTGAAGCTTCTCCATTGATTAAAACTCTCTGTTTTCTGTTTGTTAGCCAATCTTCGATCCATTCAGCAGGCTCATCAATGATACATAGTGCGCTAATTTTAACCATTAATATTCTATGAGGAACTTTGTCAAAAGCCTTTTGAAAGTCTAGGCATATGATGTCTATTGTCTTGCTTTTGTCATAAATGCTAAACATGTGAAAAAATTCCAACAGATTTGTCACATGATCTCTTATGTCTAAAACCATGTTGGCTGTCTATCAGAAGATTGTTTTTCTCTATATGTTCTATTATTGAATCTACTATAATTGACTCAAAAATTTTGCAAGGCACTGAAGTTAGAACCACAGGTCTGTAGTTTCCAGGTTGTTCTTTTGGTTGCTTCTTGTAGATTGGAGGAACATTGCCTAGTTTCCATCCTTGTGGTGCCTTTCCTTCGTTGGTTGTCTTTAGGAAAATTTTATAAAGTGTGGGGTTATCTATTCTACTAGTTCTATAATCTCTCTTGGATGAATATCATTTGGACCTGGTGCCTTAGACTTACTGAGTCCTTTTATTTTACTTTTGACATCATCCATTGTAAATGTGATTCTGTTTAATGATTATGGTCCTCATATTTGATGGCCGGTTCGGAAAGGGCCGTTGATTCTTCCCTAGTGAATACGGTTGTGAAATATACATTCATCAGTTCGGCTTTTTCAAAATAATCTGTTATAAGATTAGCCTCTAGGTCTCATAATGGGCTAATGTTGGTTTTGATTGGTTTTCTATTGTTTACATATGCAGAAAATTCTTTTGGGTTTTCTTTACTAGCTGAAGCCACTCTTTTCTCTTCATTGATCTTGGCTTTTCTAACTAATTTATCTACTTTTCGGCTTAACTTCTTGGGCTCGGAAGTTTCATGAATTGAAGGCTGTTGACCCAGTGATTTATGTTTCCTGTCACCGCATCTTATTGCATTGGCTATTTCTCTGTTGAACCAATTAGGTAAAATTTTTCTATGAGGTATACATTTAGCTCTTCTTTCTTTATATATTCATACAAAGGAGTCCCATTGCGTATCTATATTCCCTGTTTCGTGGTATTCTAAATTCTTGGTGTATTTCTTCAGTTTTATCCAGTTATTCCATCTGTTGTCTAGCTTTTTTTATAATTTTCCTTTCTTTTAAATGAGGAATATTTACCTGAAACCTAACTATTCTGTTATCACTTTTGCCCATATTTTCGTCTACTGAAACATTGGATATTAAATTGTCTTCTGTTGTTAGCACAACACCTAATATGTTGTTTCCCCACTCATAGAGGAATTCATTATTGGTAAATTGTAGTAGCCTAGTGTCCCAGTTTACTGCAGCATTAAAGTCTCCCATTCCTGATTTACTAGTGTTTTAGTTTTACCTTTATCTGAATTATCCAAGTTTTATACCAAATTTACTCTATTTGTTATTGGAAGATTTTCTAAGGGTCTAGTTTGTTCTTGGTCTACTGTGTTTAAGTAATTGTACAGGCTGAGATTAGGTTGGTTTCCATATACTCTCTTGCCTTCTACACTCAAGTGTATTCCGTCTCTTTTGTATAATTTTCTCCTGTCGTAGAAAGTGCCCCTAAGCTCTATAAATTTAACTTTTTTTTAGAGAGAGAGAGAGAGAGAGAGAGAGAGAGAGAGAGAGAGAGAGAGAGAGAGAGAGAGAGAGAGAGATCACAGAAACCGTGTAAAATAACTCACACTATACAAATATAAATTTCATGGAGAGAGAGAGAGAGAGAGAGAGAGAGAGAGAGAGAAAGAGAGAGAGAGAGAGAGAGAGAGAGAGAGAGAGAGAGAGAGAGAGAGAGAGAGAATTTACAGCATCTTTGTAAAGGAGAGAGAGAGAGAGAGAGAGAGAGAGAGAGAGAGAGAGAGAGAATTTACAGCATCTTTGTAAATTGAATCTTATAATGCAAATAACAACAACAGAACAAAATCCCAAATACCGAAACCCAATGAGTAACAAAAAAAAAAAAAAAAAAAAAAAAAAAAAAAAAAATCCCCGATCTTACACACAACTGTTTCTCCCTAACGCGATTAGGACTGACATCTGCGGGAGAGGAAAGGCAAGTCTTTCCTAATTACATTTCATAAATTAGATTTCATAATAGAGCCTAATTAGGTCCAATAGATCCGACCGGCGATCTCTTCTTAACCTTTGGGGAAATTGTATTCTCGCCTTTCTTAGTCTTCTTTCTAAAACACAATAGATATCTGTTTGAGTCTCGAAGTGGGGATGGCAGGTTCATCCTTGCCAAGATTCTTGGGAAGGATGTGTTGTACTATGCTAGCATTATTTTTAAATCTATTTCAGAAGCAGGTCTTCTGAATGATATTTCAATTTTATAGGGACATCTTTGCTTTATTGTTTTTACATTGAATATTCTTTCATTCTTTATTTACAACAAACGATATCGGCGGCAATGACCTTCGATGTCAGGATATCAGAGAACTCAATCAATTTTCTGTTAATAAAGCATATACTAGTTACGATGTCTAATGACTTTTTTTCTATGGTATTGTTTTAATATTTTGTTTTACTCTTAAAGGTTTAAAGGTCGTTCATGAATGGTAATGTCCCAGCAGGACAACAAACCAAGACACCATATATCTCGTGCTATTAGGGTATATATATATATATATATATATATATATATATATATATATATATATATATATATATATATATATATATATTATTATTTATTTATTTATATATACATACATACATACATACATACATACATATATATATATATATATATATATATATATATATATATATATATATATATATATATCGTTAGCGTCCAAGGCACCCTCTCTGCCCAAGCTAGGACCAGGGAAAGCCAGGAAATAGTTACTGATGACTTAGCACGTAAACCTATAGGGTCCTCCTAACACCCCAATTCTTAGCTCAGAAGGAAGATGAGATGGCAGACACTACAAGAAACAATCGATGCTGTGCGAGTCTCGAATCCCAGACCAACATCTCGCTAAGCAGCGACATTTCCAATAGACTACCTCAGTCTTTAAGTCAGATCATGACTTTATTTCTCATAGATTTAGAGTGTGAATGTCCATTCATTTCCTTGGAACTGAAGCATGATAAATAAAAAAAATTAAATATATTCCCTAGAGCTATAAAGACTACTGATCTATATTTTAGGGAACTTTAAAAGCAAGATCATTGATGAACTTTTCTTGAATCAAAATAAGCTTACGGATTTATTCTAAAGTTAAAACTAATACTACTTCTGTCTTCTCTGTATCCATAATACGATCACTGACTTATTACACTTGGTCTTTAATAAAATCAGATATTCATTCCGCAAGGGCTTTTATTGATATACTCTCTCTATTTTGTATAGAACTTGTATGAACACTTGTTTTTTCCCCATCGGATATGCAGTAAGATTAATTGCATATTTTCCGTTTGACTTTTTGTCATCGAATTATTCAACTTGGACTTACAGGACGAAAATGGATTTAAGCCATAATAATACATATTTATACAGAAAAACTCTCTCTCTCTCTCTCTCTCTCTCTCTCTCTCTCTCTCTCTCTCTCTCTCTCTCTCTCTCTCTCTCTCTCACAGACACATGTATATGTATATACTTTATAAATATATATATATATATATATATATATATATATATATATATATATATATATATATATATATATATATATATATAATGTCGACACGAAGCAGCAGATTGATTAATTAACGAAACATGGCATTGCTATAATTATGGTCATCTAAGTTATTAGAAAAAATAAAGAATATTAAATATAATTTTCAAGTTTAAAAAGTAGATTTCTTGTATTATGTTCGTTTGTCTGTCTATCTGACAGCCAAATACCTAAACATTTTCGCATTGAGTATAGGGGGAATTCACCTCTGTTAAATTCCATAATAAGGGTAATTATGGGGGGGGGGAATTGACCATCTTCAGGCAGGATTATATTTAAGATTCTTCTTCTTCTTCTTCTTCTTCTTCTTCTTCTTCTTCTTTGTCTGCATCTTTTCCCACCTTTATGTGGGGTCGATGTTTCTGGGCAGCGTTCTCCATCTACTTCTGTCCCACACTTCATCACCGGTTAATCCCTTTGATCGAAGGTCATCCTTGATACAGTCCATCCACCTTCGCTTTGGTACCACAGGAGTTAGAAAACTATCAGATACAAGAAAGTAGAATGAGGTGGTATGGTCATGTCATGAGAATAACATTGGGAGGAGACTCAGAGTGATGGAAATGGAGGTACAGGGAACGAGAAGGAGAGGCAGACCAAAGCGAAGGTGGATGGACTGTATCAAGGATGACCTTCGATCAAAGGGTTTAACCGGTGATGAAGTGTGGGACAGAGGAGTGTGGGACAGAGGTAGATGGAGAACGCTGCCTAGAAACATCGACCCCACATAAATGTGGGAAAAGATGCAGACAAAGAAGAAGAAGAAGAAGAAGAAGAAGAAGAAGAAGAAGAATCTTAAATATAATCCTGCCTGAAGATGGTCAAATTCTCCCCCCCCCCACAAAATTACCCTTAATATAGAGTTTAACATGGGTGAATTTCCCCTATACTCAATGCTAAAATGTTTAGGTATTTGGCTGTCAGAGAGACAGACATAAGAATATATTACCAGAAATCCGTTTTTCAAAATTAATGCTAACTACTTTTTAAACTTGAAATATCTCAAACTGTTTTGGTAATTGACAGTCAGGCAGACAGATATACGAACAAAATACTTAACCATTTTTCAAAATCAATACTAATTACTTTTTAAACTGGAAAATCTCGAAATAACCAAAGCAATGAGGTTTGCGTTCAGCAGAGGAGTATCCTGCAGATCGAGAAGGGAGCTGAAACTAACGACTTCATTATCTTTAACGATAACTAAAGCGATAATTAATACTCTCATTTCTCGTTTGCAAAGAAAATTAGAATGGATAATTGGAACGTATTGCAAGGCGTATTTTGCAAGAAATGAAATAAAAACACAAAGCCAATGAGGAAAAAGAGCAAAGTCTCCCTTATTATCAAGATGTAATTATGTCATCTTAAGAATTTGTGAACCAATTGTCTCCTGTCTTTACAAGATATTGTGACGGGCCGAGAGAAAGGTTAGGACTCAAAGGCAGGAAGCAATCAACTGAGTAGTATTATTAAAGAACACTCTCCTTTATATACAAAACATCAAGGCCACAGGAAAATACATGTTCGAGAAATGACAATGTTACATAGGCGACACATGGACATGTTTGTTCTGGTTCTTTTTAGTGCGAGGGAAGAGCGCAGATACAAGCATAATACATACAAAATAATTTATGTACGATCGTGTGACACACGGTTGGTACATGGCTCCCCCACTAAAAATGACATACTGTACATGTTAAATAGGGCACCCTGATCTAGAGAGGCGAACTGTGGGCGGGTCATCTGGCAGTAGATAAGCAGGTTTTAGACGATCAATGGAGACCCAGTCTTCTTTGCCACGAATGTTTAGTAGGAATGCTTTCGGACTGCGTCAGATCACAAGGAAAGGACCCGTGTAAGGGGGCGTTAGCGGTGGCATGGAGTAAATTTTCCCACGACGTGACATATGCGCTGGAGATCGTCGGAGGAGGTTGTAGAAGGAAAAAATTTGGCAGGGACGACCAATGGGTCGCCATACACCATTTCAGCTGTCGAGACATCGAGGGCGTCTTTAGGAGTGGTCCTTAGTCCCAAGAGGACCCAGGGAAGCTGAGTAAACCAGTTGCAATCCTTGCAGCGGGACATCAAAGCTGCTTTGAGGGTGTGATGAAAACGTTCAACCATTCCATTGGCAGCGGGGTTGTAGGCCGTTGTCTGATGTAGGGTGATGCCCAGGAGATTCGCTAATGATGTCCACAATTGAGAGGTGAAAGTGGTTCCCCTGTCAGAAGTAATATGCTCAGGGATACCAAATCTTGAAATCCATCCAGAGAGTAAGGCAGATGTACATGAGGCGGACGTTGCAGTTTCCATGCGAATGGCTTCAGGCCAACGAGTGGAGCGGTCGATGACGGTAAACAGGTAACGATGTCCTTGTGATGTGAGTAGGGGGCCTACAACGTCAACGTGAATGTGTGCGAAACGACGCTGAGGTTGAGGAAAGGTGCCCACTCCTGAATTCGTGTGTCGATGTACTTTGGAAGTTTGGCAAGAAGTACAGGCGCGGACCCAATCCTTAGCATCCTTAGAAATGCCGTGCCAAATGAACTTTGCCTTCAGCGGCTGTGCAGTAGAACGGCACGAGGGATGTGAAAGGCCGTGAATGAAATCAAACACCTGTCGGCGCATGGGAGCAGGAATTCAAGGTCGCGGTCTACCAGTACTGACGTCACAGAGGAGGGTGGTGTTGGAGTCTTCGAGGGGAAAGTCTTCCCAACGGAGGGATGTGCAGGATGTCCTACATGCTTGATACTCTGGATCCTGTCGTTGGGCTTCAGCCAGGGCGTTGTAATCCAATCCGAGTTGAACGGCAGCCAACGTGTTTCTTGACAGGGCATCGGCAACAGGATTCATTTTCCCAGGGACGTATTGAAGGGTGCAATTGTATTCAGCCACGGCGGAGAGATGTCGGCGTTGACGGGCGGACCAGGCGTCATACTGTCGAGTGAAGGCATGCACCAGAGGCATGTGGTCTGTGCGAATGACGAAGGGCGTACCTTCTAAGAAATGGCGAAAGTGACGGACAGCCAAGTGCACTGCCAGCAATTCTCGATCGAAGGTAGAATAACCCGATTCTGCCTTGGACAGTTTTCTGCTGAAGAAGGCCAATGGGCGGAGCGAGCCGTTGACCACCTGCTCGAGTACTGCACCAATAACGACGTCGCTGGCATCGGTGGAGAGATGGAGAGGGGCATGTGGGATAGGAAAAGTGAGAGCCACAGCAGTTGATAGGGCCTTCTTTGTATTGCAGAAGGCTGCTTCTTGAAGGGGACCCCACTTCAGGTCCTTTGGCTTGCCCTTGAGGGAGGCGTAGAGGGGAGCAAGAGTGGCTGCAATGGCCGGCAGAAAACGGTGAAAATAGTTGATCATGCCCAAGAATTCCTGCAGAGCTTTGACGGTCGGGGGAACGGGGAAGTCCTGAACGGCTGCTACCTTCTCAGGGAGGGGGTGGACTCCTTCGGGAGTGATGCGGTGCCCTAAGAACGACACTTCGTTGGCGCCAAAGGTACACTTGTCGTACCGGACTACAAGGCCGTTTCGTTGCAGGCGGTCAAGCACGATGCGCAGGTGACGGAAGTGTACTTCTTTTGAGGAGGAGAACACAAGTATGTCGTCCACATAACATACACAGAAAGGGAGGTCCCCTAAGATGCCATCCATGAGACGTTGAAACGTGGCCCCAGCATTACGAAGGCCAAAACAGGAGTAATTGAAGGTGTATGCACCAAACGGAGTGGTGATGGCAGTCTTGGGGATGTCCTTTGGGTTCATAGGCACCTGATAATACCCCTTTAGGAGGTCGAGCGTAGAGAAAACCATTGCTTTGTGCAGGTAGGAGGTCACGTCGGCAATGTTTGGGAGGGGGTAGTGATCCGGTTCTGTTTGCATGGTTAGGCGCCTGTAATCCCCGCACGGACGGAGGGAGCCGTCTTTCTTCAGAACGATGTGTAAGGGTGACGACCATGGGCTGGAGGCCTTTTGGCAAAGGCCCATTTCCTCCATTTCGGCGAACGTCTGTTTGGCGGCTGCCAATCGTTCCGGTGCCAGACGTCTGAATTTTGCAAAGACTGGGGGTCCCGTCATCTTCATATGGTGATAAATACCGTGCTTGGCAGGAACCGTGGGCGTTTGGCGTAGTTCTGGACGGAAAACTTCCGGGTACGACGTGAGGAGGTGGGCGTAGGCACCCGTGGGTGCGCTGATGTGGAGAGCGAGGTTAGAGGGGGCGGGTTGAAGAGGTGTTGACAAGTATGAGTCTGCGTTGAC
>NC_090746.1:73444377-73454377 GCF_036898095.1 Palaemon carinicauda
CCAAATTATACATTGATATCCTTGCTAAATTCAATATTAAATGTGCTTGCCAAGTTTAATACTGACTTGCTAAATTAAGTACTAAGCTGCTAAATAAATTCAGTACTAACTTACATGATAAATTCAATACTAACATGCTTGTTAAATAAAACACGTCAACGTGGAACTCTCTATAATGTTTCCTCATTAAGCGGCATTACATCATGAATTTTGTCTTTAATCGAAGTTTATTTGAATGGATGACACGACAAAAAGACTAATCCTTATCTGTTATGATTTTATCAAACAAGATGATAAGATTTTTCCTTCTTGTATACCCCAGAACAGTTTACATAAATATATCTTATATATAAATGCTTCAAATAAAAGCAAATATTAAACCAAAGCAGGATAATATGAATAACTAAAAGATACATTGTAAAAAATACGACAAGAATTATTTAGAGGACTACAAGATATCCAACATACTGTATATTGCCATGCGTTATAGTGTCTGAATCTTGATGAAAACGACAAAAACGAAATGACATCCAATTCATATCAAATATGTTCCTTATCCAAAAAATGTAATCAACCTTAACGTATATTTTAAGGTTTAAAGGTCACTCATGAATGGCAGAGGCAAAGGTCAGTGACATTGCCCCATCAAGCAGTACAATGCCTTAGAGACTGAGCATATTACATATGATCAGTGACCAAGCCCCCTCCCCACCCAAGCTAAGACCAAGGAGGTCCAGGTAATGGCTGCTGATGACTCAGCAGATAGAACTATAGGCTCCACCAAAACCCCCCATCCTTAGCTCAAAAGGATGGAAAGGTTGGAGCGACCAAAGGAAAAAAAACGAGCTTGGGCAGGACTCCAACCCTACTCTACCAATCACCAGGCAAGGACACTACCACCAGTTCACTACAACCCAGACTTATAAAATATAAATTCTTATGTTATAGAGTGAAATGAAACTCGACCTAATTTTTGAACCTGTGAATATACTGTATTCTTATGAACAGAGGTAAGATATTTCGAATAAGTGAATATAATAAACTATAATGAAATATCTATTAATGCAGCCAACTGCAAGGCCTCCTAAGGAAGTCTTGTACCGATCTAGCTATACCTTTTTTGTTAGCAACAAACCTCTCTTGTTGACTAAGAGAGCTATGCTTTCGCTGGGATGTTCTGTTAAGAGAATGAGACAATAATGACTGTAAGAAACTAGCCGAGGCACTCTTGTATCACGTCGCAATGGATATATATTAGACAAGATTAGTAGCTTTAGCAACATCAGTTTGTAATAATACCTCAATCAAAATCAAATCATGCATCGAGACTTCTAATTTTGTCTGGGCTATCGACGACTTTCTAAAGTATTAAAAAATTAGTTATTCGATTGGTTGAAAATAACCAGAATTAATTAAAGTTTAAATAAAATATTAACGGAAAAGGATAAATTTTCCTACATATGAGAAATATATATATATATATATATATATATATATATATATATATATGTATATATATATATATATATATACACATATATACATATATATGTATATATATATATGTATATGTATATATATATATATATATATATATATATATATATATATATATATATATATATATAGTACTGTATATATACGCTGAGCTCTCCCCGTTCCTCGGGTAAGGGGAAAGGGAGTGGACATACCATGGCGTGATTTTTGACAGGTCGCGAACAGTAGTGTATTTATAATATCTATTTAAATAATGATATTTTATTACTCTAGATTTTCTCGTTATTCTGTCATGTCAAAGCAATGGTTGGGGTTTTCGGGCGAGTGTTCAAGGTACTTGCCATTATCATAACCTACTATAAGGGGGAATAGGCTGGAGCAGGAACCACTGAGAGGAGATCGACCAGACGATGGTCACTTTTTTCTTTCTTTCTATCCCAGTCACCTGAGCAAGGTCTCTGCTCAGTCTCTGGAATTTTGACGGAACGATGATATTATTTATTTGGAAAAATTTTGTTAGTTAACATTTATTACGATAAGCGTTTTTTTCTATCAATGTATTCAAACCATATATTTATATAAGGTAAGGGAAGGATGAAAAGTATTTTCTATCAATGTATTCAAACCATATCCTAACATAGGATAATGAAGAGTGAAAAGTATATTAGTCTTCATTGGATATAATAGGGAATTTTCAGATCAATTAAAGATTTATGTGATAACAGTGGGTCCTGGGCTGGGGAAAGGGAAGGGAGAGAGGGCTTAGTAACAGCAGGAGGTAACATGACCAAATTCATGTTTCTCTTCCCCATCACGACTGAATATATATATTATAATATTATCTTAAGTCTTGTTAACAGGTGGCAAATAATACACATGTTATATTCTTCTGTTATGTATAGGTAAATATATATATATATATATATATATATATATATATATATATATATATATATATATATGCACACATAAGAATATAGAATAAATTTTCGCAAAACGACATAACGCAAAATAAATAAGTTAATGATCAAAACGTTCAAGAGATGAAATATGAAGCGACAAGATTGATCTACATGGCTAAAAGTCAAAGACTAAAGAAAAGCAAAAGAGAAAATACTAATGGAACCAAATGTAATAAAGGAGGACGAAGGATGGCTGTGTCAAATTAGGGGAACAGAAAGATACAGTTTACAGGAGACAGGTCGCATTATGGGAAATTGGCAGACAAATGGGTGAGGTTTAACGGTGGAAGGGGGTTTGACTGGAATTTTTGTACAGGGAAATACAATATAAGGGAAGGCAAGATTTAGGAATTGGTTCGTTTTGGCACATTTTGAAAGGGGCAAAGGGAATCTCCCCTATATAACAATGAGCAAGTCTCTCTCTCTGTCTCTGTGTGTGTATATATATATATATATATATATATATATATGTATATATATATATATATATATATATATATATATATATATATATATAAATTATATATATATATATACACACACACACACACACACATATATATATATATATATATATATATATATATATATATATATATATATATATATATGTATGTTTTTTTCAAAAAGGCCCATAAAAGAAACACAGGAAATATGAATAAATCACACTATATTTCGGTCAATAAACATCGACCCTCTTCAGGATGTAAAGTAAAAATGAGGGATACAGTGGAGAGTGACGGTTTATATATGAAAGCAAAAGGGTGTGTTCAATTGTTCTATAGTTGTTATAATTGCTGGAAGGATTAGCCAAATTTAATTACATCCAGGTGCGTCTTCTTATTGTTGAGCCGCTTGGAGGAAGTCTTGACCTCTGATGCATGTCTGGTGGTCGGTCTCCGTGGATTATCTTCTTAATGATAGGGTTGAGAAGAGTATTGTCCACTGTGTCAGCTTTCCATTGGCCCCCAGATAGGTTCATTGTGTTTGATTGATTTATGATGGCTGATTCCAGGATTTTCCTTCTGTACGGACAGGTGCTCTTAAAAAGCAAAGACGACTCACTCCAGTTAATCTGGTGCCCTAAATCCCTAAGGTGGACGAAAATCCCAGAGTTTTCATAGCCATATCTAACAGATCTTTTGTGTTCGGATAATCTTTGAGATAGCGAACGGCCCGTTTGCCCAACGTAAACTTTTTCACAATCCCCACATGGTACTTTATAAACGCCGGATTCTAAATCTCTTTTATTTTGATAAACATTAATAAGGGCGCTTCCTATGGTCTTTGGATATGAAAAAACAAAGGGGTTCTCAGTTTTGATATGATTTGTTATATTTTTAATACCTTCTATATATGGGAGTTTTATCTTATTTTTAAAATCTCTTTGGTTAGTAACATCATGATCTTTATAATATATCGTGTTGGCTTTGTTGATGGCCTTTTCTATGACATACGTCGGGTAGAATAGCTGGGTGAGTTGTTTACGGATGATTTCAAATTCTTTATTTAGGTAGGCTGGGGAACAGATTCTCAAACCTCTAAGAAATAGATTGCAAGCTACTCCGATTTTTACAGAAATGTCGTGATAACTAAAGAAATGAATGTAGGAAATAGAGAAAGTTGGTTTTCTATACACAGTGAAATTATACCCCGTCGATTCCCTGTGTTTCTTTTATGGGCCTTTTTGAAAAAACATGTTAAACTGTTCGATTACAGTTATAAGTAAGACATATATATGTATATAAACTATCTATCTATCTATCTGTATATATGAATATATATATATATATATATATATATATATATATATATATATATATATATATATATATATATATATATATATATATATCTTTTTCGGTCACGCTGAGTGGTAGTGCCAGACGTATAACGACTCGTTCTCTCCCACCCCGAGAAGTACATTCAGAAACCATAACTGCCGTGCTGTAGTTAGGAAAGGGGGAGGGAATGGGGAAGGTTGAATGTGTGTGCGTGCGTGTGTGCATAAATATTTGGCAGTTATTCTTGACGGGTCGCGTATACTAGTTGAATGATGAAAGACGATGAGCTCGCCATGTAAGGGAATTTTCCCAAGTCAAGAAAACTAAGAAGATAGGAGATTATTTGCAATGAAACGGAATTCTACAAGGATGCACGGCGATTAATCACTTTGCAAGGGATTTGCAAATGTGAAGAGGGACCCTGAATGCTGAGATACGATTACTTTGCTTTGTATACTATAAACTCAGAGGGAATTTTATAAGAGGAGGAAATTACCACAATGAGAGAATTTTCAGGGAATTGCAAAAGGGATCTTGAATTTCACAAATCTTCGAAAATTGAATGAAACAGTGAGAGGCTGATAAAAGGATTATATTAATCAGAGGTTCACAGCAAGTCATAGAAAATTTAATTAAACAGAGAGAACTATAATGATTATAAAGGTCATGGTGAATCAAATAAATTTGGGTCAATCAAGAAAGGTCATCTGCGATATGTAATGCCGTCATAGGATGTTTGAATACAAACTATCGTTATAAACACCTCATTGCGTTACATAATGTAACAAAATGTATAGCGAAGTAAAAAGTTTCATAAAAATTCCTGCAGTACTTACTAGACAGAACGGACATTTCTGTGGCTGGATTAACGTCAAGTTACTCAAAACCCGCTGATTTAATTGAATTAAAAAGGGTAGGGAATGCATTATACTTTTTTAGAGAGACAATTTCAAAATATTTTTGGGATAAAGCTAAACATTTACTTAACACGTTGCAAGCCAGTAGAGAAAGAAAAATCAAATAGAATTCCATTATAATAAAAAACCCACCAAACAGCATGAAATTAAAAAAAAAAAAAAATATGGGTATGCGGATGGTGATCTCATTAAAAAAATAATTTCTAGTGACTTGCAACAGATTTCGAAGACTCGTAAGGGCAAGGTTTTATAAAGAGAGACAAGCGAAAAATTACGTTTAAGAACTTTATAGAATAAATAATGTGCAGAATAAAAAACTGGGAAAAATACTAACATTAAGAAAACTGACGGGAAAAGATCGTTGGTCAAATGCTTGCGACAAAATAATGTCCTAAGATTATTAAAATCAAATAAGGAGTGAGAATTTACATAACGCATTACCTGAAATGTTAGAGAAAATACATCTTAACTATGATGAATTTGAGAGCATTTGACACAAAAATACCAAAATATGAATAAATAAACAAAGAAATTATCTAGATAAATACGTGTTATAATTATTCATAACAAGACAGCCAAAGCTTTAGACTTCCTTCTTCGTCACATTTACTGTGAATGGGACCAAGTCCATCATCTTTAGTTGTTTAAACATTTAGGCAGTGAGTGGAACCGTCTGGGGAAAAGCACTGTGACATTAAATGTTAGTTCTTCCTTTGCAATTATGAATAGACAGTAAAACTACTTCATTTACAATCTTTACATCTGTTTAAAAAATGCCTTCTTCAAGTGGCATAAATATTTTTTCACTTTATTACAAAAAGGTTTGTGAATACACTTGTACACAGCCGATACGCTATCGTGAGTACTGTACCTTGTCTAACGATCGCTTGGCAAGGAAGATGCAATCTTGCTCTATCAACATGCTGAATTGTTAGGTTTTGTGGAATTCTCCACTGTGATGGAAATATACTGTCAAACACATAACCTTATCATTCTAAGGTCACGTCACTTATAGCAGAGTTCAGTGATCGCGCCCTCCAATTTATGACACTTATAGTACTCTTAAAAAGTTCATTAAACTCACTATATAAAACACATATTTTCCATACAAGGATTAGGACCTATATATATATATATATATATATATATATATATATATATATATATATATATTTGTGTATATATATATATATATATATATATATATATATATATATATATATATATATATATATACCATCCTCATCATCATCATCAGCCGTAACTAGCTCACAGCAGGGCAAAGGTCTCACACATGCTATTCCACTCGCGTCTATTTATGGTCTTTTTATGCCAGTTTATACTCGCAAAGTTTCTTAGTTCGTTAATCCATAGCTTTCTTTTCCTTCCACTGGTTCTTTCACAATCTCTAGGGACCCATTCTATTTTTCTTTCATGTTCGTTCATTATGTTATTCTCATTATATCTCCTGCCCATGTCCATTTCTTTTTCTTAAATGTTGTTAGAATATCCTCTACTTTGGATTGCTCTCGTATCCAAGTTACTCTCTTTGTGTCTCTTAGTGTTATTCCAATCATTATTCTTTCCATAGCTCTTGGGGTTGTAACTAGCTTTTGTTCTAAGGTACAACTCTTATTAACTAATACAGGTTGTACCATTCAAGTAAATACTTTCTTTTTTTTTTTTGGAGAAAGTGGCATTTTACTTTCATAACCTAATCTTGTTTACCAAAAGTTATCCAACTCATGGTTATCCTTCCCTTAATTTCGGTCTCGTCCTGGGAAAACACTTACCGTTTGGCCTTGAACTAAAGTATGTTATCTGCAAATTTTAAGTTGTTGAAGGTTTTCGCCATTAATGTTAATTCCTACATTTTTCAAATCTAAATTCTTAAAAACTTCATCTAAGCACGCTATGACTAAATTAGGAGAGATGGGGGTCTTCTCGTATAGATATCTTCATGTGTTCTAACATAAGATTATCTATTCCTTGTCTTTAAAGGGCTTCCATCATTGCTGAAGTTTTGGTAGAATCAAAATCTTTCTCCCGGTCTATAAATGCCCTCCATAGTGGTTTGTCATACTCGTTTAATTACATAGATATGGTCAGTTGCTGAATACCCGCTTCTGTAGCCTGTCTGCTCTCTTGGTTGATTAAAGTCTAGCTGTCTTTCTATTCGACCTAATATGATGTTTATATATATAGTCTACATATTACTGATACTAAACTTATTGGACGGTAATTTATGTAGGTCTTTTGTGCCTTCCTCTTTGGGAATTTTACTACTATAAAATCTCTTCCAATTGTTAGACCATCATCTCCTTCTGCATTGCCTCTTTGCATGCCTTTTAATGTTATCTTTACTTCTCCTACTATTACGTTTGGTACCGTAGCTTCAGTGTAGGGTTCAATCTCTCAGACTACAGTAGGTACAATTGCTTCTTGTGTCAAGCTTAATTACTTCAGAATAGGGGCCAATCACGTGTGTGACGACTTTATTTTTTCTAGTGTAGGGTCCGAGTGCTTTTTTAGCATACTATTCCGTTCAATCACATCTATATCATAGTGATTAAACCTTCTTGTTTTAAGCAATTCTTTTAGAATGATGTTCTTAACACCACATTTTTTCCACCCTAACAAATGCTAGTACCCATTTGCAGCTAGTACTTCTGGGTTTTATATCAGTCGTGACCAACGGACCGACCAAACCTGAACTAAGCATTATAGTACTTGTAAAATTGTCCGTATAGACGGGTAAAACTCACTTTCCCCGTCTCATGAGCATTACACCCATTTGTCGTCTTCATTACTTCACATAGTGCTTGTCTCTTTAAATGGAAATTACATGCTAAAATTTCTTTTCATCTACTTGCGAGAAATGTCTCAAGCAAATGACAATTACGATAAGACTGATACAGATTCTTGATAACTTTTTTGCGACAGTTGTTTCATGTTACCTTTGGCCAATCAAAATGCTGGGATTTTCTTTACTCCTCTAGGAGAGTGGGAAGGGAACAGGTGAGATGCGATACTGTGAAAGAAGCTCCAAGTTCTTGCAATTCATCTAATGATTTCAGTTCGCAATAATACCTCTCAGCTTGAGCTTCGTCAGAATAACATCAGGAATCGACAATGATGAAGGCTTTCGTTCTGCTGGTGGCGTGTTTGGGTGAGTTTCATTCATGCATAAACACATTATTGGTATACATGCTTAAACTTTATATATATATATATATATATATATATATATATATATATATATATATATATATATATACATATATAAATCTTCTAACTGTGAGTAAATAGTTTAACATGTTTCTTTAAAAAAAAAAACATAATAGAAACATAGGATATCAAATGAGTAACTACATTTCAACCAATACATATTGAGACTTTTGTCGTGATTGGTCAGAATATAGGGATTAATTTGATTTCCTAAGCTTCTTTTATTGGCAATTTCCTGAAAAAATAATAAAAAAAAAAACTTTTTCTTTACTATTTCAACTACTTCAGCTTCTCTGGCCAACTCATCTGGAATCTTACGAGCATCTGATATAGAACCCATATCTACAACCGACGGTAAGAGATAACAATGTAGCAAATTCACTGCCTTGCTTTGTAAGTTTTAACCCGTCTATAAGGACAATTTTACAAGAGTTATAATGCTTAGTTCAGGTTTCGTCAGCCTGTTGGTCACTCCTGATATAAAACCCAGAAGTTCTAGCTGCAAATGGGTACTTGCACTTGCTAGGGCAGAAAAAATGTGGTGTTATGAACATCATTCTAAAAGAATTGCTGAAAACAAGAAGACTTAATCACTATGATATAGATGTGTACAGTGTTATAGAAATACATATTCGAATATATATATATATATATATATATATATATATATATATATATATATGCATGTATGTATGTATATGTGTGTGTATGTATGTGTGTCTGTGAATTAAATATTTGGCTGTTGATTAGCAAAGATACGCACACGTATATAAAGGAAAAATATAGATTATTAGTTACTTAAAATCAGATTAGGAACACAATGGAAAAACATTGCAGTTATTCTTTATATATATATATATATATATATATATATATATATATATATATATATATATATATATATATATATACAATGTACAATGCTACCTGATCTGTGATTTCAATTTAGTATTTCATTATGTTTTGAGCTGAAAATTATAGCTTCCTTATAATATATATATATATATATATATATATATATATATATATATATATATATATATATATATACATACACATATATATGTATATATATGTATATAATTATATATATATATATATATATATTATACACAGAGGTATATGTAAACTATAAGAAAGCTTTTGATTTTGTCAAAACTTCAGCAGTAATGAAAGCCCTTCAAAGACAAAGAATAGATAAATCTAATGTTAGGACAATTGAAGATATCTATACAGGAACTACAGCAATCCTAAAACTATATAAAGATAGAAAGGAGTTAAACAGGGAGGCTTCCACTCTCCTAAAATTATCCACAACATGCCTAAAAGTTTTTAAGAATTTAGAAGGGAAAAATATGGGAATTAATATTAACGGGGAATACCTCATCATCTTAAGATTTGCCGATGACATAATTGTGTTTAGTGAATCATGGGAGGAATTACAAAAGATTAGAGAATATTTTAATAGAGAAAGCAGAACTGTAGGATTGAAAATGAATATGAGTAAAATTAAAATAAAGTTCAATGCAAATGCAGAGTTGTGGACGAGCCTCTAGAGATTTTTGATGAATATACATACTTATGACAGACAATAAATGTTTCTCAAGGACAC
>NC_090746.1:73456877-73481877 GCF_036898095.1 Palaemon carinicauda
TTCTAGTGGACAATTTCACCAAAGGAACTTATCAGGGCATGAAGCAATTCTGTGAGATGTTCCATGGACGAGTTGTCAAAATAGCCAATGCTGAAGCTTTACGCGCTATCTCTGATTACATCTACAACAACAGTGAGTCATTTGTAATTCCTTTTGATTTGAATGAACCAAAGGGACTGGGCAGTAACTTCGAAATACGCCTTCTTTTTTACATTACTTGAAACTGACCTCAAGGCTATGTAATCCTAATTTGTGTTTTAGTATAGGCTGGGTTTTTCCAATCTTTCCAATAAAAAAAGTAGCATACTTCGATTCAAGATTGATCTAGAGTATCGTTCTCTACTTATTGGCAGAATATCCCATAAAAATCACATTTTAGTCGTTAGAGTTATGGAATTTTAATGACAATAACTTATAAGAGTTAACCAATCTTTCGGCATGAGTTTTTTTATTCTTTTATAATTACAGTACAAAAAATACAAGAATTCTCACTACACTGTCCCCAATTAACATATGCCTGTTGACAAAATTAAAATAAGGAAAATAACTTTCAAATAATTCCACTTAATTCATTACAGAATTAACAACTGTTAGCCTCTGGATAGGAGCAACTGACGAGTTTGCTGAAGGCACCTGGAAATGGGAAGACGGAACTCATGTGTTGATGGGGACGCCCTTCTGGGCCAACTACGGTTGCAACAACGATCAGTCCCCTGATGGCGGTACATCGCAAAACTGTGCAGTGTTAGATAAAGATCTTCACTTTTATTTCAATGACGTCAAATGTGACAGTGATGCTGGTGTCATCTGCGAGGTACTTTAGTACACTCATTCTTATATAGGACTACATAATCTAAGTGAATAAAGAAGTATAATTCAGGAATTTTTGGTTTATAAAATGTCATAATGAATTCTAAACTGAGAAAAGGATACAACTACCATGCTGCGATTAATTAAAAAAAGAAAATATAATGCTCTTTTGCATTTAGATGCATCCCTATATTTACTGTAAAAAAAAAATCTCTTGCAACTAATAAGTACATTATCTTATTACAGCCAGATATGCAGTATAAAGGAAATTGTTTTACAGACTTAATAAATATTGGCCTCATATTCATATTATTGTATTTCATATTTCTTTATAAACACTGTACAATATATCGAGATGATATGTAAGGTATTCTATGCATTTGAAAGAAATTCGATTATGTATTTCTAAAACGGTCATAAATTTTTGAAAATCAAAAATTTACTTAATATGCTAGTCGAGAATTGGAGGAAATAAAAGTATTCGAGAGGGTAGCAAAAGAAAACTTGAGTATGAGATGTTTGTGAGCATGTGGGTATGTTCAAGCATTTTCGGATCAGGAGGGCAAACGACTGGCCCAATCGTGACAAGGGTAATAAAGTTCGATGCGGAGGCATCTAGGAAATCTTATGGCGCAGGTCTCGTGTCGAACGAGGCATGTGCTAGGTAATGCCAACTGTGGCTGACAGATTATTTTTGTGTCAGCAACAACGAAGCGAGGCGAAGAACAACCGGTCCCAAAATCACGCAAAACACGTAGAAAATCATTGAACCTTTATCCTTTGGGGTCACTATTTCGGATTGACCTTTCGAGGTAAAAAAAAAAAAAAGTACACCATTCGATGCGACTTAATGAGAGGAATACAATGGTTCAACCCCCATTCCAGTATCTTGATTATTTAAAGTGAAATCAGAAAAAACTTAAGAGCCCAAATTTGACCCCCTGACCTGACCACAAATGTCACCGATTGTCCCTAGACCTTGAAAATCAACTTCCCTCTAGCCCTCCATGTCATGAAAAATGCAGAAACCAGGTGAGGGTTAAAGATTCAAACGGCAAAGAAGCTAAGAAAGATAATAAATCAACAATATATTTAAAAAATGTACTTACTCCTCATGTGGGACATGATAATGGTCAAAATGTTTAGGGCTGAAACTTGCTTTATCGTAAATGCAGAACTGTGGCTTTGAAAAAAGAAAGAAAGATTTTTTTATTGCTATTTCAAAACTGTAAAGCAGTTCATTGTCTTAGCTTCAAGGAGTGTTTCTCCCCATTAATAAACTAGAATAACATGATTGTTATTAAGGATAATAAAAACGAAATAAACGAATATATGAAAGTATAAGCAAAGCAATCTATGTGAGCAATAGACCAGCATTGCAATACAGCCAAACGTCCATGTATTACGGGATTGACGCGGTGCGTGATTCATTGCGAATCCTCCAATTTTGGCCCTAAGGCAATACATCAAAGCAATGCCGGTCTCTAGTTTAAGACATCATCTACTTGGATGTGGGTAGCTGAAAAATTTCTACTTAATTTCAGGCTCCTCCTGTTACCTTGATCACTCATCCGGCTTTTTGTAGAATTAAGTAAATTAAAAGCGTTTGTCATTGGTTGCTTAAATCCTAAACTGAGACACTACTACTACTACTTAGATTCTGCTATTTTCTTTTCCATAGGTTCTACTTAAAAGAAACGTACAGCCATAATCGTTTTCTTTCAATCTGAGGATAAAAACTCTAAGCTATTTGGTAGAAATCCACACATTTCTATACTTCAATATCTGGTTAGTAGAAACATGGGCTATTTTCTATCCAATAATTTTGTTACTAAACATCTATGACATTTTCTTTTCCTTTGAATCTGGTTACTAAAAACCTATACTCTTTTCTTTCCCTCTCAGTCTGGTTACTAAAACTCTATACTCTTTTCCTTCCCGCTTAGTCTAGTTACTACAAACCTACACTCTTTTCTTTCCTTTTCGATGTGATTACTAGAAACCTATATTATTTTCCTTCCCCCTCAGTCTGGTTACTAAAAACCTAAATTCTTTTTCTTCCTCTTCAATCAGGTTACTAAAACTCTATACTCTTCTCCTTTCCTCTCAGTCTGGTTACTAGAAACCTAAGCTCTTTTCCTTCCTTTTCGATCTGGTTAATAGAACTCCAAACTCTTTTCCTTCCCTCTTAGTTTGGTTACTAGAAACGTACGCTCTCTTCCTTCCTTCTCGATATGGTTAATAGAAACTTATACTCTTTTCCTTCCCTCTTAGTCATGGATACTATAACCTTATACTCTTATTTTTTCTTCCATCTTAGTATGATTACTAGAATCCTACACTCTTTTTCTTCCTTCTAGATCTAGTTACTAGAAACTTATATTCTTTTCCTTCCCTCTCAGTCTGGTTATTAGAAACCTAAGCTCTCTTCCTTCCTTTTCGATCTGGTTAATAGGACTCTATACTCTTTTCCTTCCCTCGTAGTTTGGTTACTAGAAACCTACGCTCTTTTCCTTCGTTCTCGATATGGTTATTAGAAGCTTATATTCTTCTCCTTCCCTCTTAGTTTGGTTACTAGAACCCTATACTCTTTTCCTCCCATCTTAGTATGGTTACTAGAAACCTACGCTCTTTTTCTTCCTTCTCGATCTGGTTACTAGGGACATATACTCTTTTCCTCCCATCTTAGTATGGTTACTAGAAACCTACGCTCTTTTTCTTCCTTCTCGATCTGGTTACTTGAGGACATATACTCTTTTCCTTCCATCTTAGTATGGTTACTAGAAACGTACGCTCTTTTTCATCCTTCTCGATCTGATTAATAGAACTCTTTTCCTTCCCTATTAGTCTGGTTACTAAAAACCTACGCTCTTTTCCTTCCTTCACAATCTGGTAATTAGATACCTATACTTTTTTTCCTTCCATCTTAGTATGGTTACTAGGAACCCATGCACTTTTCTTACCTCTCAATATTGTTACTGGAAACCAGATTTAGTTAAAGTAAAAAGTGCAGGAAATGCATTAAGCTATTTGGATATCTTGGCCGCAAGTGAAACACGTTGTAAGGGGATTGGTAAGGAAACCTTAGACCAAGGCAATATACATATCTATTCAGGAAGGACAAATGGAGTTGGAAGGGAAGGGATAGGAATGATGATGACACCAAGAGCAGAAAATGCATTAACATAGTGGAAAGCTGTAAATAGTAGATTGTTACTTACAAAGTTTAGATCAAAGTAGTGCAATTTAAGTACTCTAATTTGCTATGTACCAATAAATGATTATCCTGAAGAAAGGGATGATGAATACTATGATGAACTGTAGAGTGTAAAAGATGAGAATCCAGAGATATGAAAATTAAAATTCGTTACTTCAATGCTAAAGTTGGGTGTTGAGGGTCTTGGCGAAGTTGCAAATGAAAACGGGGCAAATTTCATAAGTTCCAGTTAAACAAACAGTCTTTTAATTGGAGGTACTCTTTTTCAGTATTAGGACATCCACAAATTTCCTGTATATGGACTTCACTGCGTGGCAATTACAAAAGTCGAATAGATCCCACAGCAATTAATAAATAGAGAAGGAAGACTCCAGGAAATGTAAGAAGCTATAAAGGTGCAGATATTGGTAGTGATCACCAGCTCCTTATTGCCAAACTAAAATCAAAACTGAAAGCACCCAACAAAAATGTATATAAAATACCTAGGTTTGATGCAACCAAGATTCTAGAAGATGGCCACAGAGAAACTTTAGCAATTGAATGTAGGAATCGATTTGCAGTCTTAGAGACTTCAAGAGACAAAGAGCAGACACTTGATAAAGAGTGGTGTGATATTAACAACATACATTAGTCAGTTGATAGTGAAGTATTGGGCCATGCAGTTACAAGGAGAAATCCATGAATATCAAATGATTCGTGGGGAACTATAAAATGGAGACAAAGACAGAAATTGATTGTTGAAAGTTTCCGGGGAAGTAATGAAAATTACAAGGTAGAGCAGGCTAAGTATTCCAGTATAGATAGCGAGGTCAAAAGAAAAGCCAGGAATGACTGGAGAAAATATTTAGACAGGAAGCAGATGAGGCTGACAAAGCTATGTATTCAGGGAGTGGCAATGGAGTAAGAATGGCTTATAGAATTATTAACGAAATCTCTATGGTGACAAAGAAGCATATGCCCATCAAAAAGATAGATAGACCTGTTATAACAACAGAGGATGAAGAAAGGCAACATTGGATGGAACACTCAAGTAAGGTCATGAATAGGAGATACGAAGGGAATAATCTGATTGATATACCTGAAGCTGATGAAGACCTTGATGTGCCTAATAATGAATTCAGTGTGTTTGAAGTCAAAGCTATTATTAGAAAACTTAAGAGATGGAAAGCAACAGGATACGATGGAGTAACTGCTGAGATGATACTGGCTGAAAATGAAGTGACCCTCAGAATACTTACAAGATTATTTTGTAGAATGTGGCATGAAAAGGTAAAACCTGATGAACGGGTATTAGGAGTGTTGGTGAAAATGGTAAAAAAAAAGGAGACCTTGACTGATTGCAATAATAATAGGTATCACACTTACGCCAGTTGTCATGAAAATATAGAGTATACTTATTCTAAAGAGACTAGAGAGAACGATTAATGAAAAGTTGAGAGATGAACAATCAGGATTTTGAAAAGGTAGAAGTTGTACTGACCAAATTTTCATTTTGAGACAGTTATGGACTATGAAAAAGCCTTTGATAGTGTGCACCGGCCAATTTTGTGGAGATTACTGTATTAATATGGAATTCCACCTAAATATGCAAATTTGATTAAGTCTGTTCATGAGCATAGCAAGTGCAATGTTAATGTTAGTGGAGTCCTATCAAATGTTCTTCCAGTGAATAGCGGAGTACTCAAAGGGAATGTGTTGTCACCTATGTTGCTTATAATCTTCATGGATTTTGTAAAGCGTAGAACAGTGGTAGATGGTGAACTGAATTGGTAATGGGAAATTAACTGATCTAGAGTATGTTGATGATGCTGTCCTTACTAGAAAAACGCCACAGTATTTGCAATGCTTGGTTACCAGAATGCCTGAAATATCACAGGAGGCTGGGCTCAAGATAAACAGAAGAAAGATAGATATGATGAAAAAGGAACATGCAATGGAAGATGAAATATCACTGGAAGCAGAAAGGATTACAGAGGTAGAATAATCTAAGTATTTAAGAACTATGATCTAGAACTAGAATTGAGAACTATAATTTAATGAAAAAATTAAAAAAGAAAATCAGTCAATGGCAAGGTTGAGTAAAATTTGGAAATCAAATCGCCTGAAATTTCATATAAAAATCAAGACTATATATCTGTTTAGTGAGGTCGCTGTTACTGTATGAACATGTGTCGTGGTAGGACAATGAAGCAATATCCAACAGATTTTGTATATTTGAGAACGAAGCTTTCTAAAGAATATTAGGAGTTAAATGGCAGGACAGGATTAGAAATGAAGCTATAAGAGAGATTACTCGAATGCCATATGGGGATGAGATCATTATGAGGGATAGATGTAGATGGTTTGGACGTGCTCTTCGCACTTCCCAAGAGAGATTAGTTCACCAAACGGTTAACTTGCCTCCACAAGGCACTAAAAGAGTTGGAAGACCCAGGCCTACACAGCTGAAGACTCTGAAGCGTGAAGTAGGAGATGATGAATTGAGAAGTATTGAATTAAAAGCTCTAGATAGAGACGACTGGTGAAATCTTACCGGGGCCCTTGGCATCAATAGGCGTAGGAGATGATGATGATGATATATGTGTGCGTACGTATACATACATACATACATACATACATATATATATATATATATATGTATATATATATGTGTATATACACATATATATATATATATATATATATATATATATATATAGGTATATATATATATATATATATATATATATATATATATATATATATATATATATACCTACGCACACCCGTGCCAGGTTTGATTGTTTCGGTACAAGGATCAATCAGCATTCATTTCCTGGTTTAAGGTCTGAGTGCTTCAGCCTACTGTACTTAAGTGAATGGTCCGGTCCCATGGTGTAGGTTCCTCTTGCTTCATTGTAGGGTTCAATCGCTCAAGTGTACAGTCTGGTCGAAGAGTAGATCATGATTGCTTAAGTGTAAAGTTCGATTATTTCAGTACACTATCCATTTATTGGTTGTATGGTTCAATAACTTCAGTGTATGGGCAGATCACATCAGTGTAAGGTCTGATCGCTTTAGTGATGAATTCAGTAGCTGTGTAGGGCTCGATTGTTTTAGTGCAACAGTTGGCCAGTGTTGGGTACGATCTCTCAAGTTGGACTGTACTTTCAAGAAAAAACTTCCAAGTGAAAAGAAGGAATTGGAAATGCTTGTAAATGTACAAATCCCAACAAATGAAATTATATTTTCATCGTCTTATGACCATTACACCCATTTGTCGTCTTAATTACTTTACATAGAATTTCTATGTTTATATGGAAATAACTAGCCTATATTTTTATCCACTCAACTGCGAGTGATGCCTCAAACAAATGAAAACAAGATTGAATGATATTCTTGATAATTTACGTCACAGTGACTACTTTTTTGCGACAGTTGTTTCATGTTACCTCTGGCCAATCGAAATACTAGGATTTTCTTTACTCCTCTGGGTGGGTGGGAAGGGAACAGGTGAGATGCGATACTGTGAAAGAAGTTCTAAGTTCTTGCAATTCATCTCATGATTTCAGTTCGCAATAACACCTCTCAGCTTGAACTCGTCAGAATAACATCAGGAATCGACAATGATGAAGGCTTTCGTTGTGCTGATGGCGTGTTTGGGTGAGTTGCCTTCATGAATAAACACATTAATCGGTATACAAGCTTAACTTTATATATATATATATATATATATATATATATATATATATATATATATATATAAATATATATATATATAAATATATATATATATATATATATATAAATATATATATATATATATATATATATATATATATATATATATAGATATATATATGTATATATATATATATATATATATATATATATATATATATATATATATATATGTATGTATGTATGTGTGCTTATATTTCTTCTAACTGCAAGCTAACAGTTTAGCAAGTCTCTTAAAGCGTCCCATAAAAATAAGGAAAACAAACTACTCACTATACAGTATTTCGACCCATACACATTGGCCCTCTTCTCATAATAAGTTGGAATAGAGGGATTTATTTGATTTCCTCAGTTTCTTTTTTAAGCCTTTTTAAGTATATATATATATATATATATATATATATATATATATATATATATATATATATATATATATATATATATACTGTATAAATATATATATATATATATATATATATATATATATATATATATATATCACCAATTTTCTTTATTGTTTCAGGGGCTTCGGCTTACCTGCCCACCTCATCTGAAATTCTACGAGAATCTAAAGCCTACGGTAAGAAATAAAGGTGTGACAAATCCACTGGCCGCCTTTGTAAGATTTAATGAGCCAATAAGGACAATTTTACTAGTATTATAACACTTGTCCCACATTTGGCCGGCCATTTGATCACTCTAACATACAATCCAGTAGTAATTGGGTACCAGCATTTGCTTGGGTGAGAAAGTACAAGAATTTGCTAGTGAAAAATAGGTGGGGCCATGAACCTGATTCTCAAAAACTTGCTGAAAACCAGAAGACTTACATCGCTATGATATCAAGGTAAACTGTTATATATATATATATATATATATATATATATATATATATATATATATATATATATACATATACATATATATATACATATATATATACATATATATATGTATATATATATATATATATATATATATATATATATATATATATATATATATATATATATATATGGTTAATATACAATGCTACCTGAACAGAAAACAGTTAGTTATATCAATCAAATATTTAATATTTTGTATCTGAAAAATTATAGCTTCCTTAATTAAAATACATACACACACACACACACACACACACATATATATATATATATATATATATATATATATATATATATATATATATAAAATATATACATATATATATACATATATATATACAATATTATTATATTATGGTCCCGTGTCTGGGAACCTAAATATAATATTATATATATTACAACTGGCAAGCTACACAACCCTTTCGAGTTCCAAACTCACCTGTTGGTTTTTACATTAAAACTGTTACACTAGAAAATATTAATGCCCGAGCTCTGAGACAGTTATATATCTCCCAGACAGCAATATATAAAAACACTGAATATCCAAATGTCTCTTAAGTATACTCAAAACAAAACTGGGTAATTATTATTAGATCTATTAAAAAAACTTCTTACTTCGATTCACTAACAGGATACGAGCGAGTATGAAATAAAGACAGGTGATTGAAATAATACACTCTTTACAAAATAAATATATTCTATATAAATTACAACAATTTGAAACTAATTTACATAAAAAAAAAATAAATCACTCGAAATATTAAGTCTGAACAATACTAAGATTAAGACAAAAACGTTCTGCTCTGAAAATTATATAATCACTTGACTTGAAATTAAATCTGAATAAAACCTTAGACTAAGACCCAACAAATAATTACTCTCAAATGCTTAAACTCTTGAAGATATTATATAAGGTAACTGATAAATTTACTAACTTCACGTATCTTAATTACACAGGGCCAGTTACAAAAATTTACATAATACCAACACTCTCCCCAACACAATAAATTTAAAATTTCCTTTAACGTCTTTCGTATTGTTTCAACACACGATTTACTTTGGGGCCCAAAATCCCTTTGGAGAGGACACACTAGAGAGAGAGAGAGAGGGAGTTTTGGCTCTTTCACAGGACGGCTGTTTCTCTTCTGCTGCTATGCAACCCCGGGGGCACATATATATATGACTTAGCTATTTCCAGAATATTCAAGGTCCGAGATCTGGGAGCTTGGGGGTTTGCTGAAGGGCGTAAGGTTGCCAAAAAGTACTCTCTCAGACGCGTATCAATGCCACAACAAGACAAATCTCTCTCAGCTAGCTCAGCCCACCCTTGTTCTCGGAAATAAAAGAAAAGATAAAAATCAAACGCTGGGGTTTTTTCGATCCTTCCAAAACATGTGGCGAATATAAAAATTGCGTATTTTCTCACAAACATGTCGCAATACCTCATAAAAATATAAAAAAGATTTACATAAGCCCTTGTTCATATCTCGTATGGATCATATAACACTCTCCAAACAGGTTACGTAAGACTTTGTAACAAAATATATGAAATAAAAAGTCAATTCTTAAAAATAACGTAAATTTACATATACTGACTTGAATGAAGAATGCAAATAAATTAACAACGAAAGTCTTACGTAATTTACATAACACACTTATACCTACATGAGAGGAACTAATCTTAAGGACTGGGTATTCACCTCTTCAAAGCACAAATGAAATATATAAATAAATAAAATACATTAATATATTATCTAATGTACAATAGCACAGCTTCGTAAGAATATGTATATATATATATATATATATATATATATATATATATAAATTGCTGAGCTTTCCATATTCTGAAGACGCTTCCACTACTCTACCAGTAGAGGTAACCACACTGAATTATAAGTCAAGTTCAATATATTAATTTTGCTTTAAACACACACATATGTACATACATATATATACACACAAAATATAAACGGGGCTCTGCAGACATTTCCATATATAATTGACTGACGTTTCTTTATCATTATTATATCTATGCTAGCTTTATGCTAGCACGGGTTCTTGTTACTAGTCTCTCCGTAAAACAATTGTAATTTCTGAGGAACCACATGATAGGTGTCTTTACTTTAAAGTGTAGGGAGAACCTTTCTTCCATATTGATATTCACTCCAGATCTTTTGATATCTAAACCATGAATGTATTTATTGTTTCCCAAAAATTATTATTTCATAAGATAATGCTAAGGATTAAATACATCCATAATCTCCAAAAGTAATATTGAATATATGAAACTTAATACGATGAAAACATAACACTTTCTCAAAAGAATGGTAAAGAAAGAATGCATCAAACAATTCCTTAAGCAAATTTAAAGAACGGATGTACGAGTATTAAACATTTTCTAAAAGAATTAACTGATTCTTATATGCAGCAAAGAATAGTAAAATTAGGCTCCTAATGAAATTGTGTCCCCAACAGTGTGCCCAGACCCGTTCGAATTAATTGGGGGTCAATGTCTAATAGTAGACAATTTCACCAAAGGAACCTATCAGGGCATGAAGCAATTCTGTGAGATGTTCCAAGGACGAGTTGTCAAAATAGACAATGCTGATACTCTACGCGCCATCACTGATCACATCTACGACAATAGTAAGTCATTTGTATCTAATTTCGATTTGAATGAACGAAAAAAAAATATCTACTCAACTTATATATCCTTTGAGATGAATTTCCTAAATAGTGTATATTGATTTGGAGAAGACAGTATGTTCAAAATAAACATTTGATATGCATTTAATAAATAGCGTATCCTGATTTGGACTGGGCAGTAAGTTGGAAATATACCTCTGAGATGCATTTCCTACATTGAGTATACTGATTTTGGACTGGACATTTCTTACATTGCATATATTGATGTGGACTGGACAGTAAGTTCGAATTATGCCTTTGAGATGCATTTCCTACATAGCATATATTGTTTCTACTTGGTGGTTGTTCCTATCTAGTAATACTACACCGTATAACACTCGCTGATACTGTAGTGTATATTACTGTAATATATGTACAGTAATATCAATACAGTACAGTTTAACTGTACTGTAAGTGTTCGCTGCATTCGTTCAAACGACTCTACTTTGACAATTCACTGCACACGTAGCTTACATTTATATACTGTACAGTATTTTAAAGTACAATACGTAGTTAATAAACACTGTAGCGTAATACTGTTCTGTACAATATGTATACAATTTAAGATTAACTATGAGTACATATTTTATACGACGACCATTAACCCTTTTTATACGAAGTTCTACAAAAGTGACTTGAAGCATGGCGCAATTCCTGATGCGTTGTCTCTGGCGCAGTGCTGTCTGATATCTACAGTAATCCGGTGATAATATTCATCCCATCTTCTACTTCAATGGGTTTGAAAATTAAAAGATAATGACAAAAGTATCGTTAGTAACCTTATAATCATTGCGTTAATGCATACAGCCACAATAATAGCCTAACAAAAAACTGCTGAATTTTCCATATTTGTAAAAAAAATTTCAACTCGCAGAATAGTTCTGAAGGATTGACTCTACATTATATATGCTCAGTATAATAGTATAATTTAGTTGTGTGTTTAAGTAAAATAAAAATAAGACTGAATTTTATCTTTACAGTATTACAAGGCTTCCATAACCAAAAACATTTATTTCTGACAACTAGGATTGTTTACATTTTTGCCAAAGTAGATGGTGGTTGCGATTTGTGAACAGTAAGTGAATTATTATGCAAACATTGTGTTATAACTCACATATTGTGTTTATCTTTATACTTTCTAATACAGAAATGCAGCTTATTTTAAAAATTGAAAAAAAAAAACATAAATATCTTAGTATTAATTTTATTTCAGGAAATATGAAGTACTGTATCCTTCTGCAGCACGCCTTAATCAGATGATTTGGAAAGCTTAAACGTAAACAACGGAAAATATTATAATTTGCTATGTTCATATTTAGGAATACAATACTAAATTGTGAATATTACATGTATTATTATTGAACATAGTTACGTGAAGCACCAGTTTAATCAAAATCCGGTTTATTTCAAATATGGCTGAAATATTTTAACACAAAAAATGAGCATAAAGTGTACAGCGAGAGCTGGGACGAGGTGGGTGGGGAGAGAGGAAAGTGGCACTAAGCAAGCCCAGAGCGTTGGCTATTTGAAATCATCGGGCCGCGAGATTTTTTTATTGCAAATATTCAATTTTTTTTAAATAGGTCTTCAAGTTCTTGTGTGGCATATAAATGCAATCGCGAAGTATAGAACTGCATAAAGCGTGGGCTAACTCTATGCTTTGGATATGCATCTTTTAAAGTGTATATTGATTTGGACTAGGCAGTAACTTCGAACTACGCATTTGAGATGCATTTCCTAAATAGCGTATGTTGTTTTAGACTGGACAGTAACTATAAATTATACCTTTGAAATGTATTTCCTAAATAGTGTATATTAATTTGAACTGGACAGTAACCTTGAAATACGCCTTTGAAATACATTTCCTAAATAGAGTATATTGATTTGGACTAGACAGTAATTTTGAAATACGGCTTTGAAATGCATTTCCTAAATAGTGTATATTGATTTGGACCAAGTAGTAACTTCAAAATACGCCTTTGATATGCATTTCCCAAATAGCGTATATTGATTTGGACCAAGTAGTAACTTCAAAATACGCCTTTGAGATGCATTTCCCAAATAGCGTATATTGATTTGGACCAAGTAGTAACTTCAAAATACGCCTTTGAGATGCATTTCCCAAATAGCGTATATTGATTTGGACCAAGTAGTAACTTCAAAATACGCCTTTGAGATGCATTTCCCAAATAGCGTATATTGATTTGGACCAAGTAGTAACTTCAAAATACGCCTTTGAGATGCATTTCCCAAATAGCGTATACTGATTTGGACCAAGCAGTAACTTCAAAATACGCCTTTGAGATGCATTTCCCAAATAGCGTATACTGATTTGGACCAAGCAGTAACTTCAAAATACGCCTTTGAGATGCATTTCCCAAATAGCGTATACTGATTTGGACCAAGCAGTAACTTCAAAATACGAGATGCATTTCCCAAATAGCGTATATTGATTTGGACCAAGTAGTAACTTCAAAATACGCCTTTGAGATGCATTTCCCAAATAGCGTATACTGATTTGGACCAAGCAGTAACTTCAAAATACGAGATGCATTTCCCAAATAGCGTATATTGATTTGGACCAAGTAGTAACTTCAAAATACGCCTTTGATATGCATTTCCCAAATAGCGTATACTGATTTGGACCAAGCAGTAACTTCAAAATACGCCTTTGAGATGCATTTCCCAAATAGCGTATACTGATTTGGACCAAGCAGTAACTTCAAAATACGCCTTTGAGATGCATTTCCCAAATAGCGTATACTGATTTGGACCAAGCAGTAACTTCAAAATACGCCTTTGAGATGCATTTCCCAAATAGCGTATACTGATTTGGACTAAGCAGTAACTTCAAAATACGCCTTTGAGATGCATTTCCTAAATAGCGTATATTGATTTGGACTAAGTAGTAACTTCAAAATACTCCTTTGAAATGCACTTCCTAAATAGCATATATTGATTTGGAGTGGACGGTAATTTTGAAATACACCTTTGAGATGCATTACCTAAATAGCGTATATTGATTTGGACTAAGTAGTAACTTCAAAATACACCCTTGAGATACATTTCCTAAATAGCGTATATTGATTTGGGCTAGGTAGTAACTTCAAATTATACCTTTGAGATGCATTTCCCAAATAGCGTATACTGATTTGGACTAAGTAGTAACTTCAAAATACTCCTTTGAAATGCACTTCCTAAATAGCGTATATTGATTTGGAGTGGACAGTAATTTTGAAATACACCTTTGAAATGCATTTCCAAAATAGAGTGTATTGATTCGGACTAAGTAATAATTTCAAAATACACCTTCGAGATGCATTACCTAAATAGTGTATTTCGATTTGGACTAATGTAGTAACTTCAAAATACACCTTTGTGATGCATTTCCAAAATTCCGTATATTGATTTGGACAAATTAGTAACTTCATAATACACCTTTGAGATGCATTTCCTAAATAATGCATATTGATTTCGAATAAGAAGTAAATTCAAAATACACCTTTGAGATGCATTTCCTAAATAATGTATATTGATTTCGAATAAGTAACTTCAAAATACACCTATGAGATGCATTTCCAAAATAGCGTATATTGATTTGGACTAAGAAGTAACTTCAAAATACACCTTTGAGATGCATTTCCTAAATAGCGTATACGTATTTGGACTAAGTAGTAACTACAAATAACACCTTTGAGATTCATTACCTAAATAGCTTAGTAACTTCAAAATACACCTTTAAGATGCATATCCTAAATAGCGGATATTGATTTGGATTAAGTAGTAACTTCAAAATACAAAATAAAATAATACTGTGGTCATGAGTGTCATAGAGTATTAATTGAAATAACTTATACTACAGTAAAAAAAAAAAAAAAAAAAGACGGGAATTGTCACTCCACTATTCCAAGTTATTATTAATCTGTTGACGATATCAAAATAAGAATGGAGATTTTTGTAACAAACCTTGAAAGAACTTAAATATTTTACTTTATATTCATAACAGAACTAACAACCGTCAGCTTCTGGATAGGGGCAACAGACGAGGCTGCCGAAGGCACCTGGCAATGGGATGACGAAACTCATGTGCCGATGGGAACGCCCTTTTGGGCCAACTTCGGTTGCTCTAACAATCAGGCTCCTGATGGTGATAAGCAAGAAAACTGTGCAGTGTTAGATAAAGACCTTCATTTCTATTTCAATGACGTCCATTGTGACAGTGATGCAGGTGTTATCTGCGAGGCAGTTTGGTAAGCTCACTCTTACGGACTACATAATTAAAGATATATCATTCAGAATTTTTTGTTTTATAAAAAGGCATGATAAATTTTAAACTGGGGAAATGATACGGCTCTCACGCTGGGATTAATATCAATACAAATTGTAATGTTCTCTTGAAGTGCAACTTTTTTCAAACATTGTAGTGTATTTTGACGTATACAATACCTGTATTTACAATAAAAATAAATCTCTTGCAACTAATAAGCAGAATTTTTTTCATTCCACCCGGAGTTGCAGTATAAAGCATATTATTTTACATATTTAATGAATACTGCCCTTGCTAGCCTTTCTAGTATCAAATATATGCTTGCATTTAATATCTACTTAGAAATACAGTGCGATATACTGAGAGAACACGGCCGGCATTTAGTAGGTATTCCTATTATGGTAGGAAATGTTAGAAAATTAAATTGCGTAATAGGATAGATTAGGATGTGGGAAATTTGAAAGAGATCTACTTGGAAAAATATATAAAATTAGTTGTAGTTTATAATAAAAAAGTATCCCACACATATATGGTCGTTTTGTCAATGTAGTCGGCCATCTCAATTAAAGAGATATTATACTATCTATCTATCTATCTATATATATAAATTTCATGCATATATGTAAATTATACATGTATATATATATATATATATATATATATATATATATATATATATATATATATATATATAACGGATTTTGAGCGAAGCGAAAAATCTATTTTTGGGTGAGATGGCCATGTCGTCCTGATGGAAGTTCCTATAGGGTAGCTTCCTAGGGTATATTACAACTACGGCGATATTCCCAGAGAATTTACCTTAAGGTACCCAGAATTCTAACTCCTGGAGCGAATATCCCTAATGAAAGGGATATCGCGACATATCAGAGGACGTATTCTTGACACGCCACATGGCAATCTGCACCCCAAACAGAGATAACACATCGAGGGGTCAATTGGCAAGAAACGAAAACGGGAAAGAAAAAGGGGGAGCCGCTCCCAAGGCTCCCTCTTCTCCAGTTTCGTAAGCGTGCCTGGCGCCAATCCTGGCGCCATCTGTATTCCTTGTAGCGTACACGAGGTGCTACAGAAACTGTATGTAGGGAGGGGTCCTACAGCCCTTTCTTAGAAAGGCAAGGGCGGGTCCATCAGGACGACATGGCCATCTCACCCAAAAATAGATTTTTCGCTTCGCTCAAAATCCGTTTTTTGGGCTCAAGCCATGTCGTCCTGATGGAAGTATACCAGAGCATTACTGTATCTGTGGATTCTCAGAACGTGCCGTACTCCCCGGAGGTAATTTTTCCCGGTCGACTAGACCTAGAGACCTAAGATGTTACCGTTATACATCTTTTCAACTAACTATAAACCATGTTAGAGCTTCCTGCCCCCTACAGGGAAGAGTCCTACTAGACTCTGGAAAAGTCTCGAAGAGTACATATACTTATGTATGAATACCAGGCAAGCTAATATAGTGGTCTCACCCTATATTAAGTAAAGCATAGTTTGTAAAGAACCACTGCGTCAATATGAAATATCGACCAGTTCTCCGCACAATACTTGTATTGGACAAAGGTTTATATCCGCATAGGAGGAAACTTGTAAAACCGCCACCGTCCCCTTATGGGACGGAGTCCTCCCGTTAAGGGAAAGCATAAACCAATGCAACATAGCTTGCATAAAGGAACAATTCTATTAGAATTATCCCAGATAAAGTACATAGAATGAATGCTCAATTATACCAATAAATTGACACAGGTGAAGGAGACGCAAGGTTCTCAAGAACAAGTTTATTGACAGACAATAAATAGATAGGTTAACAACAATTATATATATATATATATATATATATATATATATAGATATATATATATATATATATATATATATAAGAAGAGGATAACCCAAAACTTTAAGCATAAGTATGATAGTAAACAGAACTTGCTTATCTGAAAGAAAAAACATTATTGCCACTTTTAAGATACCAAGGTATCAAAGTCATAAAAGTCTGTATTACAAATTAATCACATTAGCGTTAGAAACGCTCGGCACACATGTCTGCACTTATGCTAGGTTCACCTTTGGAAATGGAACAGTCTACGTGGGCAACTCAGTGCCCTCACTTAGTTTGTAGTACAGTATGTAACTACACACTCACCCTGGAATTAATCGTCCCAATTAAAACCACTGTTCCTCGCAGAGTTAAACAGTAGGGTTAACGACGCGACCCACTGCTACCACAGATCTCTTTAGTTCCTCTACTTGCTTCGCATAGTGGCGAAAGAACACTCTGGAAGACTTCCAGCCAGTGTATGAACGGAGATGTTCAAAATCCATACAATTAAAGAAATTTAAGGATGAGGCAACTTTCCTCGGATCTTGACCTGCGGGTGTACTGTCAAGATCCGCTCTGCGAATAAAATATGTGATTTTCGCTCTGAGTTGATTCAGAGATAAATTTGAGCCTGATGTTTCTCCCCTGAATAGTTGACCACCCTTGAAGTCTGAAGTTCTACGAAGATAGACCTTTAGGCATTCTACTGGACATAGAGATGCATCTTCTTTCAGAGGGCAGATTCTCCAGGGACCCCACCTGTTGGTGGGTAACTCATTCTTGGCGAGAAACGTAGGATCCGGAAACAGGTTCAGTTCTCCCCCATCCAGGAACTGAACACGACCTGCCTCTCTCGAGAGGGCTACAATCTCACTAACCCTGGCCCCGGACGCGAGTGCAAATAGGAAAATAACTTTTTGTGTCAAATCCTTTAACGCACACTCCTCATTGCTCAACAGAGAAGCGAAATAAAGAACTTTGTCTAAAGACCATGAAATGGGCTTTGGAGGTGCTGAAGGTCTGAGCCTAGCGCAGGCTTTCGGAACTTTATTAAGGATCTCGTTACCGAGGTCGACCTGGAAGGCATATAGGATGGGTCTTGTCAAAGCAGACTTACACGCCGAAATCGTGTTAGCTGCCAACCCTTGACCATGGAGGTGGATGAAAAAAGATAAGCAGAAGTCTGTCGAGATCTCCTGCGGATTCTTCGCCTTGACAAAGGCCACCCATTTTCTCCAAGATGACTCATATTGCCTTCTAGTAGATTTGCACTTATATTCCTCAAGGAAGTCTATGCTGGCTTTCGAAATCCCGAAACGCTTTCTCACCGCTAGGGAGAGAAAATCATGAGCTGCAGGGTCCGGGTTTTCTGTAATGAAGCGCAGACAGTCGACTTCTGGACTTGCTGGGTCAGAACTGGATCTGGTAGCGGTACAAACTTCAACCGTAGTTCCAATGCCAGGGGGAACCACACGCTGTTCGGCCACTTGTGGGCCACTATTGCCGCTACCCCCTTGAAGGATCTCAGTTTGTTGAGGACCCTCAACAGAAGGTTGTGAGGAGGGAACAGATAAATCCTGGACCATCTGTTCCAGTCGAGGGACATCGCGTCCACTGCTTCCGCTAAGGGGTCCTCGTACGGGGACACGTACAGGGGCAACTTCTTGTTGTCTTTCGTCGCAAAGAGGTCTATCTGCAGTTCTGGGACTTGATTCAGAATGAAGGAGAATGATCCTGCGTCTAAGGACCATTCCGACTCTATCGGTGTGAACCTGGATAGAGCGTCCGCTGTCACATTGCGGACTCCTTGAAGGTGAACTGCTGACAGGTACCACTTCTTCTTTTCCGCCAATCGGAAGATGGCCAACATCACCTGGTTGAGAGGTGGTGACCTCGATCCTTGTCGATTCAAGCATCTCACAACTACCTCGCTGTCCATCACCAACCTTATGTGGATCGAGTGACGCGGGGAGACTTTCTTTAAGGTAAGGAGCACTGCCATAGCTTCTAGAAAGTTTATGTGAAAGGTCTTGAATAGCTTGGACCAAGTCCCCTGGACTTTTTTCCGATGAGAGTGACCTCCCCATCCCTCCTTCGAGGCGTCTGAGTGAATCGTCACCGACGGGGGAGGTGGCTGAAGAAGAACCGACTTCTTTAGATGTCTGGCTTGAGACCAAGGCCTGAGAAGAGTACGTAGCCGAAGCGGGACTGGTCTTCTCAGATCTCTTCGCGCGTTTGATGCATAACTTCTCCAAACTCCGGTTGCATCCTTTAGCTGTGCTCTTAGCACTGGGTCTGTCACCGAAGCAAACTGGAGAGAACCCAGTACCCTCTCCTGTTCGCGTCTTGATATCCTTTCGGAATCTAGAAGTCTCTTGACAGAACCCGCTATCTCCTTCCTTTTCTTCGCCGGGATGGAGAAACGGTGTGACATTAGGTCCCAGTGGATTCCCAGCCACTGGAACCTTTGAGATGGAGAAAGTCGAGACTTTTTTCTGTTGATCTTGAAGCCTAGATACTCTAGGAACTGGATCACTTGACTGGAAGCTTGCAAGCATTCTGTCTCGGATGCTGCCCACACCAGCCAGTCGTCCAGGTAGGCTACTACCTGAATTCCCTTTAGGCGTAATTGTTTGAGAGCTACGCTCGCAAGCTTCGTGAAGATCCTTGGGGCTATATTTAGCCCGAATGGCATGGCTCTGAAGGCGTATAGTCTTCGTTGTAGCTTGAACCCTAGGTAGGGGAAGAGTCGACGGTTGATTGGAACGTGCCAATAGGCGTCTGACAAGTCTATGGAGACGGAATATGCCCTCTTGGTCAGTAAGGTCCTTATGTGTTGCAGTGTTAGCATCTTGAACTTGCAATTCACTATGAACTTGTTGAGTGGCGACAAGTCCAGAATGACTCTGAGCTTTTCCGAGTCTTTCTTGGGAACACAAAACAGCCTCCCTTGGAATTTGATGGACTTCACCCTTCGGATCACTTTTTTCTCCAACAGTTCTTGGACGTACTCCTCCAGAACGGGGGTGGAGTGTTGGAAAAACCGAGGGCACGGGGGTGGAGTGCTGTACCAGCTCCAGCCCAGTCCGTTCTTGAGTAGGCTGTGGGCCCAGGGATCGAAGGTCCACCAATCCTGAAAATTCTGAAGTCTCCCTCCTACCGGCATCATCTCACTTGGACTGCCGTCCTGAGGTCTTGCCTCCCTGACCGCGACCACCCCTGAATCCCCTTCCCCTTGAGGGGCGCCTAGACGAGCCTCTGGCTGCTCCTCTAGGCTTTGCTCGAAAGGAAGTAGACTGCCCTTCGAACGTTGGGGTGAATGCCGTAGACTGTGTCGACACAGCCTGGGGTACCCACTGGAATGTGGTCGGGGATTGTGCCACCATCTGGGGCACTGAAGGCAATGGCAATTGCAGTTGCTGTTGCTGTCTAAGAGGCTTGGCTGGCCGAGACGGTAGCCTAGTCCTCATAGTCTTCCTCTTTGGTTTAGGACCCTCATCCGGGGAAGACTTTCTTTTGATAGCCAGGCCCCACTTCTGGAGAAGGTTTCTATTCTCCGAGGCGGCCTTATCAACAACTTCTTTGACCAATTCGGTAGGGAAAAGGTCTTTGCCCCAAATGTTGGAGGAGATTAGTTTCCTTGGCTCGTGCCTCACCTTAGCCGAGGTGAACACGAACTCCCTACAAGCTCTCCTCGCCCTGACGAAGCTATAAAGATCCTTCGTCACTGTGGCCAGATGAGTCTTGGCCACTACCATGAACATTTCATGGACCTTGGGGTCACTTGCCATCGTCTCAAGAGTAGTCTGAAGAGACAGTGAGGCAGCCAGTCTTTCTTTTGTCTCGAGCTCTCTCCGCAAAAGAAAGTCAGACAGCTTAGGGAGGTCCTCGCCGAACTGAAGTCCGGCAATATCAGCCTCCAACTTCCCAACTGAGAAGGTAAGATGGACGTCCTTCCAGTCTTTGTGGTCCATAGGCAGGGCCAGCGACAAGGGTTTACACTCCTCCAGGGGGGGGGCAAGGCTTGCCGGCCTCGACTGCTTTTAGTACAGCCGCAAACCCTTTCTGTAAAAAGGGGAAGGCTCTAGCAGGAGAGGACACAAAGGAAGGGAGCTTCTTACTCAATGCAGCTACCTTTGAGTTCGTGAAGCCCCTCTCTTTCATCGAGGATGAAAGCAAAGCTTGAGCCTTAGCATGGTCCATCACTATGACCTCCTTCGGCTCTGTCTCCTCCTTTGAAGCTGGTTCCTTCCTCAGCCGGACATAACAGTCCGGATATGACCCCTTGCTGGGCCAGAATTCCACCTCCTCTAGGGGAACTGAATCCAACTTATCCGAGATGACGATCTTTCCAGTCGTCATCGGCATGTGCTCAGCATACCTCCATGGGTTAACATCTGAGCACAAGGGAAGGTCTTTCACATTGAGCCTTTTCTGGGGCCCATGTGATGCTGCAAGGCTCTGCATCCGCAGTTCCATTGCAGCAGCCTTCTCCTGATTCTCCTTCTGCATTTGTTGGATCATTGCAACAATGGAGGAGAGGGCCTGTCCCAGCTCTACTGGGAGAGCAGACGATATTGAGGGAATAGGCTCCGGGATCTGAACCGGAGTAGCCGACACCTCGTCGGCCTTTTCCTCTACAATGTCTGGGGCTTGAACTTCATCCTGGCCTCCTGCCAGGAGGTCTTCCTCCAGACGCTCGTCCACATCAGACATCCTGTCATCCAACTGGATGTCTTGCAAAGCGACCGCGACTTCAGCATCCACCTGGATCTGAACTTGGGGGATCTCCTCTTGAGGCTGGGGAATCACTGCATCAGCTGATGCCCTAGGGAAAAGATACGCCCTCATCTTCTCACTTGGAAGATAAGGTCCAGAGGTGTTCTTCTGGAAGCCCCTTACCCAGGTACGAAGCTTCTCCCTTGCTATATCCCTTGATTCCGCCGTCCTTGGGGAATCAAAGGCCTCAGTAATCAGGTTAGTGCACACGGTACATACCTGAGGGTCCCAATACTGAAGATCACCCTTGGAGACAGCGCATGCTGCGTGCCTCCTACAAAACTCATGTCCGCAGAGGTTCTTACCGCGGACGTTGCAGAAAACACTTCCGCACTTCGGAGGGTCCTCCTGTAAAGAGAAGAAATTTCCATGAGTATCAAGTGAACTACGTATCACTGGATATGCACAGTTTAGCATAACAATTCAGAAAGGAAAGACACACACTTGTGTTTCCTTCACAACCAATTGTTGCAGCCTTCCAGATAAAAAAATCGTATGGTTAATCTCTTCTAGAATAACCAATGAAAAGTTTCCAGAGGAAACAGGTGTAGCTCACACCTAAGCAATGATTTTAAAATCCTGGATAATAGACAAGAAAGAACTCACTTTCTTATCTGTAAGGCAACAGCAAAGGGCTGTGCAAGACAACACAAAAGTGTTAGAACACAGTGCTGTACCAAAACTTATACTATAGTTTCCTTCTTACAGTATATGTTATACTGAAGAATACTGGTACAGTATAGAAGGTTATGTGCCGGCCGGCACACACCATAACTAGCTTTAAAGTATACTACTTAACAGCTATAAGGCGGCAGAACGCTGGTTCAAATGCATGTGCCGGCCGGCAGTAACTGCCGGCCGGCAACAGCCAATGTCGGCTACACAAGGTAGCACCCGGCTGCCGGCCACTGCTCCTAGCGACCGGCAGACAAGGGCTGACATTAGCCGGCCGGCAAAGGTAAACAACCGATGCCAGCCAGCAGCAAAAGAACCAGAGGACTACGACTGCCCGGCTGCCGGCCTCATAGGCCGGCAGCCGGGTCGGGTACAGCACTAGAAGAAAACAGAATGGATGCCGGGATAAGAGCGTAAACTACCTCCAAGCCCGGCAATCCGAAAGAGTGCATATAAGGAAGGGGAGAATCTAATTCAGGCTTCCTGACCAATGCCGTCTGGCTCTACAGGCAGGCATGGATGAGGGACCAAGGGAGGTCCGGGCAGCACTCAAAGCAGAAGACCCTTGCCGGCCGGCAGACCCTTGCCAGCCGGCAGACTCTGCCGGCCGGCAAGGGACTGAGTCAATTCCACATCCTAACCTATCCTAGGTCCAGATGTAGAATGACGTACAGTACTGTAATAGCTAGGCCATTATGGAGATAGAGGGGGAAGGGACAAAAGAGGGTCCTACCAACCTTGCTTTAGTGAAGGATCACCCGCAGCCAAGAAAACTCATCTTAGCCTAAGGGAGATCCAAGGAGGGAGGCCAGCAATACTTGCCAGCTCCCAAAGAACCAAAGCAAGGAAGGTGTTGCTACTCCCAGGGAAAGGATCTTATCCTCCCACCGAGAACAGCAACAAGGACTAGTCTGCTAGATCACAAAAGAAGGAATCATCTCGTACAGAAACCTTCGGTAGTGACCTAAGGAGGCTAAGCCTCCTTTGTGTCAGGCCAGCGAGGGAGACTCTACCCCAAGCCAGACAAACACAGACTCAGACTAAAAACTCTGTTGTTCTGTCCCTCTCTGAAACCAGACTTACTGGAACAGGAAGGTACAGTAACACCCCAGTATAGTTTTATCGAAAGTTAATTCAGATAAACCACTTAGGGATAAGCCCAAGGCTTAAACAGAGGGAAAGGGATTGCATACCTTCTCCGAAGAAAAGAAAGCAACCGGGGAGTATGAGAAAGTATACTAAGGCTCCATAAGCAACTTAGCCTAGGCACCAAGAGAATCGATTACCTAAATCACCGAAACTCATTCGTATACTATCTTGGAAATATTCAACATAATCTTAAATGTATAAAAAACAGCCTAAAGCTTCAAAAAATTTTAATACACTCGGAAAAACCAAAATCATGCAGGAAGTACTAGGACCAAACGACTAGGCTACATGGCCTAGCGTAGGCCAGAGTTGGCGAATACTTCGCCAAAATAATACTAAAGCACGAAAGGAAATCCTATGTAACGCTAAATAGCTAAAATTTATTAAAGCAAAACAACCGGGAATGTCGCTCTGGCTAACTAAAACTCGTACCTAGCGAGCGACAGCGTCCATGACGCCTCCGGTAGGCAACGGCTCTTGTAACAAAGATTAATACTATTAATCACATAAAAATTTACCAAGAGCCTACATTTATACATAAAAGAAATGGTACTCAACTTATCAGAGGCCGACGAAGTTGGAGAAGCCATGAAAAGCTGAATAAATCCAAGATTTGCGAGAAACACAGGAAAAAACACCGAGTTGTTAAGCTACGCAAAAAGGAATACAGATGGCGCCAGGATTGGCGCCAGGCACGCTTACGAAACTGGAGAAGAGGGAGCCTTGGGAGTGGCTCCCCCTTTTTCTTTCCCGTTTTCGTTTCTTGCCAATTGACCCCTCGATGTGTTATCTCTGTTTGGGGTGCAGATTGCCATGTGGCGTGTCAAGAATACGTCCTCTGATATGTCGCGATATCCCTTTCATTAGGGATGTTCGCTCCAGGAGTTAGAATTCTGGGTACCTTAAGGTAAATTCTCTGGGAATATCGCCGTAGTTGTAATATACCCTAGGAAGCTACCCTATAGGAACTTCCA
>NC_090746.1:73486877-73509377 GCF_036898095.1 Palaemon carinicauda
TTTTATTTATAACAATTGGCAACTGCAATGGGATAGTTTTACCGAAAATAAGATGAGAGAAATTGCGATTGTTATATTCCCTTGGAGATATAATGGGGTGCCCCGAAAATGGGAGATTACTCTTTGTCGTCTCCGTATTGATCACCCTCGGATGTCACAAGTTTCTGCTGGCTGGCCAACACCAACCGATTTGCTACGACTGTTCGATACCCTTGACAGTGAGGTATTTGTTAACTGAATGCCCCACTTATATCACAGAAAGAAATAGACATCTATTTGAGGCTCGGGGTGAAGATGGCAGGTTCATCTTTGCCAAGATCTGAGGAAACTCTAAGTATGGTTATAAGAAGGTCAAGGACAGTAGCTCTCACCATTCAGATGTTTTCACTGATAATGTTTCTTTGATTGTATACATGTCCTTCAAATTTCTAGGAACGATTGATTTAAAATTTACTTTTGAGAAGCACATTCGTTTTTTTTTTTCAATTGACAAAAAATTGGAATATTAATAAAGTTTTTTAAGATTTTTGGTCATTAATCTATTCAGATGAAATATTTTCAGTCTTTCATCCTACCAGTTTTTGCGTATTTTTCTCCTATCTGGTCTTCAGCTGCTGGCTGTGAACTTCTTTTGTTAGGAGATATAGATCTCTAGCACCGTCCAATTCTTTATGGATGTTGCATAAGATTTTCCATAATTCTGACCATCCATTGCATTCAGGCCTTCTCGGATTGTAGCATCCAGTGCGTAGTACTAGGTATTAAGTCAATATTTAGTCTTTCCTTCTCCATCGCAAGACTCAATACTACAAGGTATTCCACAAGTTTTACTCCAGCTAAGACCAGATTGTGGTTGGATATTACTAATGCTGTGGTTGGATCGTTGGAACTTCATCATTTCAAGCTTGCTGCATACGCTTTTCTGTTAAACAGGTTGATACAAGTCGCATTTCCCAATTTACACATAACTGATCTATTTTGATGTTATTACTGAACTAAATATATTTTAAATTTCCTATTATTTTCCATATATAATTTATTCATTATTTCTGCATTCCACCCTGTTATCTCTGTTCAAGTCCTTGGGATTATATCATTCTACTTTACCAATTAGCGTTGTAGATTGGCTAATAATAATAATAATAATAATAATAATAATAATAATAATAATAATAATAATAATAATGATGATGATGATGATGATGGTCATCAATAATAATAATAATAATAATAATAATAATAATAATAATAATAATGTGCACACGTATACTGGAATATACATAGAAAATTGTGGATTCTATTTTCCATAGACCATACCAGCTACACATGGAAAAATAATAATGGTTTGCAGTGGTAGGCATAATACAATTTGCCGAAATTATATAATTAATTTCTTAAATCGTACGCCAAAAGGCAACATCGTAAATGTACTCTTTTTGCTGGAATACGATTGGCTCCAGCCTTTCATTTGCTGGAATATGATTGGCCACTATATTTAGTTCTCACAGATAAGAATAACTGATGTATGCATATGGATCGTAAAACGATCTTTTTACTCTTATTCGAGGCTCACTATGAAGAGGTCCGTACTTCTCTTCGTCTTCCTGGGTAAGATGAGGCTGACAAAATATTATGAGGATAAACCGAAAAACAAATAGTCTTTGATTTACTGCTATTGCATCTGTAATTAGATTGTTTTAATGCTTTACCACCACAGTGAACAGGAGATAATTTTCTTTCCATATTCTATGGTTCTGAATTTTCCATAAGTTTAATTGAATATATCTCGGTATGCTTTGCTCTAAAGTTATTCTAAAATTCCGCCACATCAATTCTTTGAAATTTCAGAAAAATAAAAATTGGGCACTTGAAAAAACGAACGTTCCTTTATTAATTTTTTTTTTCACGTGTAATTTATAGTTCCTAAGATAAATATCGAATGACTATGATATGATTCAGAAATCTGGCAGTTGGCCATTATAATGCAAAGACAACTACAGTTTCAATATACGACGTCTGACCTGAATATATTCTGGTTGTTTTGCTTTTCGACTAAGTAACAAGTGTCACGAACTGATTAGATACTTTCATATTCATTACACCGTCTAACGTTTTAAAGTGCTGTCTATGGCAATGAAATGTTTGAATTACTAGTTATTGTATCTGTCACTCAAACGTTTATTAAAGTGTTAATCTTTCTTCTTAGGAACGGTCACCTTTCCTGTGCTTGGGGGAAACCAAGGTAATTCAGAATTCCATATCATTTACCGTTGTAATATAGTTACTTATAACTAAAAATATTCTAGCTTTAATAAAAAAAGGCTCCAGATATAAACATATTTATGAAGCAATTGTGAAATAATTTATTAGCTTTAAGATATACGTGAGTCAGAGTCAGATATTAAGCCTCCAATGTATTCATAATATAATGAAGTAATTTAACTGCAAATGTATTCATAATGAAATGGGGTAACTTAGCCTTGAAATTACTTACAATGAGACGAAATAATCTTGTTGGAATGCATTTACAACGTGATAGGGGGGTGTTACAACCATTAACGCACACAAAGCAATGCAGTAATTAGGCGTAAATTTATTTACAAAATTATGAGGTAATTCAGTCATGAAATTGGTTACAATGAGATAAGGTCACTAATTTGTTAATGTGGACCTAACGTTTCTTTTTCATGTAATGGATTTACTATTTCTACTTTTCAATTACATTTCTAATCCTTAGAAAATAACACAAAATTACAAAAAATGATCGACACCTTCTTTTCCATTGAAAAGGAAAGAATAGAAAAAAATGTGCAAAAATCATGGTAAATGAGTTTTATTATTTTTTCTGTTCTGAAGTTTTTGTTCCATTTGCATTTCATATGACCCCTCATATTGATTCTTTGAAAAAAGAAAAAATCTTCCATTATTTAAAAGACACGAAGAGGGTGATGCAATGCATTTAGTGAACGATTTTGATTTAACATTTTTTAGTTATCGTCGTTACTTGCCAAAAATTGTCCCCTTTTAGCTATGAAATACAATGCAATGTATGTAGTATATTCTTTAACAATATATGAAAAATGGAGAAAATGTTTTCCCCTCAAAATAGTAAACTAAATACAAAAAGTTGAAAAGTTTGAGTACAAAAAAAAAAAAAAAAAAAAAAAAAACATTTGCTTCATCGATTCTGATTTTCAAGACTTCTTGTGACCGATCACCGCTCGCACTGTACACCTAGGGTTCAGTACACGGAACAGTGATTTCTTTTAATTTTACAATTTCAGTCTTATGCTAGTGTACGTAACCCGTCAAAATGATTGCTAAATATTTAGATAGATATACCCACATAAGCACAACCAACTCGCTCTCACCAAGGGTATGACTACCCGCTTCTATCCCCTACAATAGGCACGGGGAGACCTAAGTGTGACCGGAAAGATAGACAGTATACATATATAATTATATATCATATAGTCAGACACGTGTTCTTTATTATATAAGGCAGATATTAATTTTTTTTCCAGAATACTAGGGGGCCTTCATATAGTGTCTTTCACTACTTATTGATCCATTCTTCAGCAGAGTGTCCTCTACCCTTTGCCGAAATAGGAGGGCATTGTATCTACATCGACAGCGTCACCGCCGGAAGCTGGTATGACATGAATAAATATTGCGAAAATTTGAATTCACATCCGGTGAAACTAGACGATCTTAATCTTTTCCACGACATTGTAGTCGACATCAAAACGAATCGTAAGTGTCAATTATTATTATTATTATTATTATTATTATTATTATTATTATTATTATTATTATTATTATTATTATTATTATTATTATTATTATTATTATTGTTGTTGTACTTATGATTACCATTAGTGTTAGGAGTACTAGATTTAATAGTAGTAGTAGTTATTTTTCGTTGTTGGAGCTCTTGGGCTTGACAACCTGCCTTTCCAACTAGGGTTGTAGCTTTAATAATAATAATAATAATAATAATAATAATAATAATAATAATAATAATAATAATAATAATAATAATAATAATAATAATAATAATAACAGTTGTAGTGGTCTTTTCAACAAAGCAGGAACCCCAGTTGGAAAAGCAGAATATTACAAACCTTAAGGATCCAATAAGTAAAAAGCTCAGTATGGAAAAAAAAAGAGAAGAAAAGATTACTTATAACAAATAGATACATATAAAACAAAGAAAGTTACGTAAGAAACTAAGGGTAAAGATAAGTTATAGAAAAACTATAAAACAGAAAAGTAACGCGCCAAATTTGAAGTCATTTGTTTCCACCGACTCAAATCACATGGGTCGAGTGATTATTCCACAAAAGAATAGCAAAGTGAAATCTTAGGATAAACTCCAATCTAAACAGAGAGTTTCCTGAAGCCCTGGAACTACTTTGGGGAGTTTTCATTTCCAAATGTACCTCTCAGTTAATAAAGAAATCTGTTTTCATTTAGGATAGTAAAGCACAGAATGTCTTCCTTACGGTGATGCTGTTACCTTGAAAACTTTGAATACATCGTAATTTTCATTACTGTTTACATATGTAGAATTTTTATATCATGAACAAGTACAGTTGAAAGGAGAAACATCCTTTATACACATTGTTAGGAATTATCTCTTGAAGGGAGGATTATTGAGAATGATTCAAGATTATATAATCATCACGATGTTATGAATAATAATAGTATTCCTTTTTATTATCATAATCTTCTCATGTAAACGCTCAGTCATATAAATGTCAATAACTTAACAGAATTGTGAATACCGGTGAATTTGATGTACCTAATACAACGAACTAATGCACATCATTCCACATCCAATACGTTGTGCCTAGTGTGACGTCATGGAAATGTTGCTTATCAAATTTGGAAGGTACTAGGAGAGGGACATGCTATTATAAAGGTAGTGACGTCATTTAATATGAGTCACTTCCGAAATTAGATTTTATGTTAGTTAATAGGGATTTCTACTAAATACGGTGACTAGCAATCATTTTAGCTACTTCCTATAATATTAGGAAAACGTAACATTCTACAACAAAAATCCTTAAACTAGAAGCATTTTTGAAAGAGGTACGGATCACATGATTTATGAAACTCTAACCAAAGTGTAGCAGAAAGGTGGGCAGATGGTGTAAAATGACACAATCTAGTTTTACATAATCGCACGTGTATCACACGCTCGTACACTGTAATGGTATTTCCGTTTTTTGTATATTGTCGTATCGCTCTCCCCTCGCACTGATAACCTGTTCCTGCCTGTATTTTCCTGCATCAATGTGTTTGAATTTTTGTGCCGTTCTAGACTAGAACGGGTTGTATATACTGTATACTCTTGCTCTGTTCAAATACAGTTAGTTACATTTGACTCGTCTCAGTCACCTCCTAAAGGCTCTCTTGCACATTGGTGATGAGCGGAGTGACCAGCTCCCTCCCGCCTTCCCCCTCACTGCTGTGTCTTACTATTTAATGATGCTGCCTTTCGACGCTGACATTACTACAAATGCAACATCCCTAAAACTATCATCCTTCACCAGCGGAGAAGCGTTCGCCTGGTTCCAGCGCGCTGAAGTCAAGTTTTGCATCTAGGGCGTGACTCAGTCAAACACCAAAGTCCATTACGTTCTCGTGGCCATTCCCGAGAAAAATTTACCGGAAATCTCCGACTGCCTGTACAAGCAAAAGAGACACACCAATAACATACGGTGCCCTCAAATCATACCTCCTGGAAGAGTATTCGCCATCACCGGCCGCCCACATAGCAATACGTTTTCAGCTCTCTCAACAACCGTTGGGGAACCAAAAGGCTTCGCTCACCCTCAGGGAAATGACCAGTATCGCTCGTCTGTAACCTGTTGCAGAAGGCTTCCCTCGTGAAGTGAATCTACTTCATGCCCTTTAGGATATGGCGTCTAGACGAACCTGTACATACTGCTATCCCCGATGTTTATATTTTGTCCATGAAGGACCTGATGACCAAAGTCAAAACCCTTATGGACAGCCACTTCACCACCTTCCAAACCTACATCAACGCCTCCACTCCTTACGAAGTGGAAAATTATTCAACATCGACCAAAGCTGATGTGAATGTGGTAAGCCACAGACGCCCACCCTGTGACGTGCTGGAGCGGTGACAAAGCCACCCACTACCCACATATACCACTCCTCGCTTATGCCCAAACCAATGACTTCTTCAGCCAATTACTGACACCCATTGGTTGCACTTTTGCTACTACCACTCCAAATTCGGGACTACTGCGAAGAAATGTGCGAATGGTTGTCAGTGGCCAAAAAAAGGGTCTAAGTAGACCATCGCTTGCAGTGGTGGCCTCTTCCCTGTCACTAATCTTTTCTTTTTACATGAAGTAGGTCTGGGTGTGTGATTTATGGTAGATTCTTCAGCCAAGGCCACTCTCCAGGACACAACGTAGTCTAAGTCTGCCGACATCAATTGGTAGCTGCCAACGGATCTGTGATATCTACCCATGAGTATGAAACCCTCACATTATCGTTTGGAAGCACCAATTATATTTGGAAGTTTTTCGTTGCTTACATCACATTGCCAATCCTCTGTGTGGATTTCCTCTCACACTTCCACCAACTGGTAAATGTAGCCCACTGACAGTTGATCAAAGCAGATTTATACTGACCCTCCGACCTAGTTCTCCCCATCAACGCACCCACGGATGCCTACGCCCATCTCCTCATATCGTACCCAGAAGTTTTACGTCCAGAACTTCGTCAAACGCCCACGGTTTCCGCAAAACACGGTATTTATCACCATATCAAGACGACGGGGGCAACAGTGTTCGCCAAATTCAAGCGTCTAGCATCGGATTGTTTGGCAGCCAGTAAACAAACATTCGCCAAAATTAAAGAAATGGGCCTTTGTCAAAAGGCCTCAAGCCCATGGTCATCACCTTTACACATTGTCCTGAATAAAGATGGCTCTCTGCGTCCATATGGGTATTACAGGTGCCTGAACATGCAGACAGAACCGGATCACTACCCCCTCCCAAACATCGCTGATGTGACCTCCTACTTGCAAAAAGCGAAGGTTTTCTCCCTGCCCGACCTCCTGAAGGGGTATTATCAGGTGGCCAGAAGGTATCCCCAAGACTGCAATCACACCCGCCCCCCCGTGTAAATACGCCTTCAATTACTCCTGTTTTGGCCTTCGCAATGCTGGGCCCACTTCAACGTCTCATTGACAGCATCTTAGGGGACCTTCCCTTTAGGGTATGTTACCTGGACGACATAGTTGTGTTTTCTTCCTTAAAAGAGGAACACCTCCGTCATCTACGCATCGTGCTCGCTTGCCTACAGCAGACTGGAATTGTAGTCTGGTATGACAAGTGTACTTTTGACGACAACGAAGTATCGTTCATTGGGCACAGCATCACTCCTGAAGGAGTCCACCCCATCCCTGAGAAGGTAGCAGCCGTTCAGAACTTTCCCACACCCTCGACTGTCGAAACACTGCAAGAATTCTGGGGCATGATCAATTATTATCGCTGTTTCCTGCCAGCCATAGCTGCCAATCTTTACCCCATCTACGACTCACTCAATGGCAAGCCAAAAGACCTGAAGTGGGGTTCCTTTCAAGAAGTGGCCTTCTACAACGCAAAGAATGCCTTATCAACTGCTGCTGCTCTCACTTTTCCCATGCCCCATGCACCTCTCCTTCTCACCACCAATGCCAGTGATGTCACTACTGGGGCAGTCCTCGAGCAGGTGGTGAGCGTCTTGCCCCGCCCATTAGCCTTCTTCAGTGGAAACTGTCCAATGCAGAATACGGCTACTCTACCTTCGACCACGAATTGCTGGCGATGTACTGGGCTGTCCGTCACTTTAGCCATTTATTGGATGGTACACCTTTCATAATTCGCATGGACCACATGCCTCTGGCTCGTCAGTTCCAACGCCTGGTCCACTTGTCAACGCCGACACCTCTCTGCCATGGCTGAATACAATTGTACCTTTCAGCAAGTCCTTGGGAAAATGATTCCTGTTGCCAATGTCCTGTCAAGAAACACATTGGTTGCCATTCATCTGATTACAACGCCTTGGCAGAAACCCAACAAAAAGATCCAGAGCACCAAGCATGTAGGACATCCTGCACATCCCTCCATTGGAAGGACATCCCTCCTGACGACTCCAACTCCTTCCTCCTCTGTGACATAAGTACTAGTAAACCTTAAACGAGGAAACATTCTCCCGAGTGCCAACCGGTGTTTGATTTCATTCATGGCCTTTCATATCCCTCATGCCATTTTACTGCAAAGCTACTAAAGACAAAGTTCACTTGGCATGGCATTATTAAGGATGTTAAGGATTGGGTCCATACTTGTTCTTCATGCCAAACCTCATAAGTACAGTAACATATGGATTCAGGAGTGGGAACCTTTCCTCAACCTCACCGGCACTGTGCCCAGATTCACTTCGATGTTGTAGGTCCCCTACCCATATCAAAAGGACGTCGTTACCTGTCGACGGTCCTCAACCGCTCCACTCGTTGGCCTGAAGCCATTCCCATGGAAACTGCAATGTCCGCCTAGTGTACAAGTACCTTACTCTCAGGATGGATAGCGAGATTTGGTATCCCTGATCATATTACTTCTGACAAGGGTAAAACTTTCACCTCTCAATTGTGAATATTATTAGTGAACTTCCTGGGAATCACCCTACATCAGACAACCGCCTACAACCCTGCTGCCAACGGAATGGTTGAACGTTTGCATCACATCTTCAAAGCAGCTTTGATGTCCCGCTGCAAGGATTCCAGCTGGTCTGCCCAGCTTCCCTGGGTCCTCCTTGGACTAAGGACCACTCCTGAAGATGCCCTGGATGTCTCGTCCGCTGAAATGATTTATAGCAACCGGTAGGGCGTCCTTTTCCTTGTGATCTGTTGTATGCCCAAAGCATTCCTCCTCAACATGAGTGGTAAAGAAGACTGGGTCTCCATTGATCGCCAAAATTCTGCATATCTTCTGCCCTGCTCTCAAGAGCAGGGCACCCTATTTCACAAGTGTCTTTTTTTAGGGAGAGAGCCATGTACTGCACCTGTATCACACACGCTCGGACACTGTAACAACATTTCTTTTTTTTTTTGTATATTGTCGTTATCGCTCTCCCCTCGCATTGATAACCTGTTCATGCCCGTATAATCCTGTATCATTGTGTTTGAATTGTTGTGCCATTCTTTTTTTGGAACAGGTTGTATATAAACTCAAGCTCCGTACAAATAAAGTAGTTGCATTTGACTGGTCTCTCAGTCACCTCCTAACGGCTCGCTTGCTCAGACACAAGTGAGGAAGGCAACCTTGTCTGCTCACTCTACTCGTCCATGAAAGATAAGTTCCCCCGATTCCTGAATGTGATTTCTCTGTTAGGACCTCTGTTCTCTCCCGTAGTTCAAAGCTCGATCAAATCTAAATGTTTATATCAAATCACATTTTTAAGTGTTGATAGAATAGATAGATGTTTTGTCACTTGACCTATTTTTGGCAGTTATTATTGTTGATTACCATTATGAAATAACTTGTATAATCAATGTTTTTGTCACTCCGTCCACCATTAAGTCTATCCTTCAACGTACCCTGCTATATTTATACATGTACATTGTATAATAAGACTGGTACTCTTGTCTGAAAGAAGCATGTAAGTGACATTTGTATTTAATAAATGAAATACTACTCTTGACAATTCTCCGGATATGGTACGAACTGCTATTACATAGTTAGTGTAGTAATCTGTTGATTGAAACCAATCTTATAATCGACAAGTGCTCTTGGCTGAAGGCAGCACCTAAGTGTCTTTAGTGTATTTATTGAGATTTCTCAGATTTATTACAGGCGAGTATATAAAGCAAAACTTGCTTGATACAGATTTAATGCACTAAGGTATATTTTGTAAAAGTGTAACTTCATTAGCTATGCAATAAAGAATATTTGTGTAAACCACCGGTATTATTTAAATCTTTTAATATTATTTTATATAAGTGTTACCACCTCGAGTCTAGTTATTATTATTATTATTATTATTATTATTATTATTATTATTATTATTATCATTATTATTATTATTATTATTATTATTATTATTATTATTATTATTATTATTATTAAAGATCTATAGAACTCTAAGTTAGGGCATTTCGGAAATTTATTTTCTGATATCTAAAACCACCTGAAATAATCTAACACATATGATGTATCTTTTGTCAGTCCTGTATAGTAACCATGGATTCCATTTCTGATAAAAGCAATCAACGTAAATTTTGTCTCTTTTATGGACCACAAAGGCACTGCTCGTCAGAATAAATGAGCAAATCGACTATCACCTCATTCTCTCGTCAGATGAGTAAAAACCTCTTATTAAATTCTAGATTTGACAAATGCCCACTACTGGATAGGCGCCCGAGACGAAGGTCACGAAGGGGAATGGAGATGGACGGACGGTAGCAATGTTCGGATGGGCACGCCCTTTTGGGGGTATGTACAGTCCATTTCTCAGCAGCCCGAGGGTCAGACATCTCAAAACTGCGCAGTTTTAGATTGGGCGAACTTTTTCTACTTCAATGACCATGATTGTAATTTGGACCGCAACATCATATGTCAATTTAATTGATTTGTTAAAACTTCTAATATTTTGACCTTGAAGGTTTCATAAATACAAACATCAAGCACAAAAAAGTCCTAGATATCGTATTCCCTTTAGAGTCGGATTGTAAAAAAAAAAAAAAAATGGGCAATCCCTTTGTGATTAGTGATTCTACCCTGACCAGGGTTCGAATGTGTACTTCACAATCGTAACAAAACGAGATAGTAGAACTTATACCATTGAACTATTTACTTTCTAGTTCTGCTTTGATTTTAAGGTATAGGTTCGAATCCTGGTCTGGGGAGGGATAAATTTGCCCTCTTGGTATATATTTCAGTTGTAGATGGAGCCTGATAAGTCAAAAGTTAGTTATAAAAGTGTCAGGTATACCATATGTAATATTTTCCACTTTGAGCCGACCTTATACTAAATTCTATCTACAAGTTTGGAATTATTCAAAAGCGCCAACACACTTTTGAAATAAAATTGTGTAAGTCATGTAAACTGCCAGCAATAACACGTAAATACAAACCTTCTCATGATAAGATAAACAGACATTTGATGACGGCCGACAATAAAGAAAACAATTTAAAGATTGACTTGTGAATTATATTTTTCCTACATAGAAAAATGCGTATGTACAATTATCAAAGTAAGAACGTTTAGTGGCCATTATGAAAAAGAAAGGCCTTAGTGGCCATCAACTAATGAAAAAGAGAAGTAATGGCCCAATCAAAGCAAAGGGCATTAGTGGTCTTTAACAAAAGAAAAAGGGGATCTAAGGCCACCACTAGAAGAATTGTCTTCCGTTATTAATATCGGCATTTTATTCTTTAGTTTTTATTTTCATTTTACTATTCTTTAGTTTATATTTTTACTTTTTCCTTATTTACAATTTGCTCTCCTTAAAGGGGCCCTTGGATTTTCACCACCCAGCCTCTCTAACTATTGATTATAAAAATAATACTAATAGTATTCCCTTAAAATACATCTACTTACAATGAGAGAGAGAGAGAGAGAGAGAGAGAGAGAGAGAGAGAGAGAGAGAGAGAGAGAGAGAGAGAGAGAGAGATAGAGAGAGAGAGAGAGAGATAGAGATAAAAAAATTGCCATCAGTATCATATAAAAGATTTCATGTTAAAAGTGACCTCCATATCAAGGGAAATATAACACATGACTTGATGACAACTTTTGCAATTCCCATGAGAAAAGCAAGAGATAAAAACGTAATATGTAAGTATCTAAAATATATATATATATATATATATATATATATATATATATATATATCCTCATACGCCTATTGAAGCAAAGGGCCTCGGTTAAATTTCGCCAGTCGCCTCGATCTCCAGCTTTTAATTCAATACCACTCTATTCATCATCTCCTAATTAGCACTTCATAGTCCTTGGCCATGCAGACCTGGGTTTTCCAACTCTTCTAGTGCCTTGTGGAGCACAGTTACGTTTGGTGAACTAATCTCTCTTGGAGAGAACGAAGAGCATGCCCAAACCATCTCCGTCTACCCTTCATCATGATTTCATCCACATATGGCACTCGAGTAATCTCTCTTATAGTTTCATTTCTAATCATGTCCTGCCCTTTAACTCCCAGTATCCTTCTGAGGGTATTGTTCTCAAATCTATTGGAGATTGTTACATTGTCATACCATGAATCGTGTCCACAGAATAACACCGATGTCACTAAACTGATACATAGTCTGATTTTTATATAAAATTTCAGGCGATTTGATTTCCAAATTTTGCTTAACTTAGCCGTTGTCTGATTTGCTTTCTTCAATCTTTCACTATACTCTAATATTAAAGACCCTGTATTGGAGATCAAAGTTCCTAAATACTTAAATGATTCTACTCGTACCTCATTAATCCTTTCTCCTTTCAATGATATTTCATAATCCACTGCATACTCCGTTCTCATCATCTCTGTATTTCTTCTATCTATACTCAGCCCAACCTCGAACGATATTTCATGCATTCTGGTAAGCAAGCAATGCAAATCCTGTGGTGTTCTGCTAACAAGGACATCATCATCAGCATACTCTAGGTCTGCTAAATTCTTATTACCAATCCAGTCCAATCCTTCTCCACCATCTCTAACTATTCTACGCATTACAAAATCCATGAGGAGGACAAACAACATAGGTGACAACACATTCCCTTGGAGTACTCCGCTGTTCACTGGAAATTTATGTGATAAGACTCCATTAACATTAACTTTGCACTTGCTATGCTCAAGAACAGACTTAATCAAATTTACAAATTTAAGAGGAATTCCATAATAACGCAGGATTCTCCACAAAATTGGCCGGTGTTCACTATCAAAGGCTTCATCATAGTCAACAAATAACATCAAAAGGGGATTTCTATATTGTATTCTTTGCTGTACAACAAGTCTCAAAATGAAAATATGGTCAGTGCAACTTCTACCTTTTCTAAATACTGCTTGTTCATCTCTCAGCTTTTCATTAATCTTACTCTCCAGTCTCTTAAGAATAAGCAAACTATATATTTTCATAAATATGACGTAAGTGTGATGCCTCTGTGATTATTGCAATCAGTCAGGTCTCCCTTTTTTGCTATTTTCACCAACACTCCTAACTCCCATTCATCAAGTTTTGCCTTTTCATGCCACATTCTACAAAATAATCTTGTAAGTAGTCGGGCAGTCACTTCATTTTCGGCCAGTATCATTTCGATAGTTATGCCATCGTATCCAGGGGCTTTCCCTCTCTTTAGTTTTTTTAGGATAGCTTTGACTTCAAACACACTGAATTCATTCATGGGCACATCGAGGTCTTCATTAGCTTCAGGTATATCAATCAAATTATTCACTTCATATTTCCTATTCATGACCTCACTAAAGTGTTCCATCCAACGTTGTCTTATATATGCTTCAAATAAAGATTTTCTTATGAAAGAAAATTAATTATAAATTGATGTGGAGAAAACTGTTATCAAATTCATTCCTTTTGTTCTGAATCAAAGAAACTATGCTTGTAATTGGCCCATACTTTTTACAAACGTATCCTACAAGCCACAGTGGTGTACACCTAAATTACACATTTATATACGTATAAAAAAGAAAAACACATCCATCCATACATACATATACATACATATATACTTATCATCATCATCATCAGCCATAGATGTCATTCCACTAGCGTATGTTTATGGTCTTTCTATACCAATTCATACAAACACCCATACACACACACACACACGCACACACACACACACACACACATATATATATATATATATATATATATATATATATATATATATATATATATATATATATACATATAAATCAATAGAATTCCGAGCTCAGGAGGCAAGAGCCATGAAATTTTTTCCCGTGTATAGTTTGTCAATTATAGAATACGATATAAAAAAAAAATTGCAGGAATGATTACGTGACAGCTCACACAAGAAACAAGAATTGTTATATAAAAAAATTTGAGCAAATATGTTTAGATGGAAATAATTATTTAATAAGCACATAAGAGCAAAGTAACCTCATTTTTAACCCATAATAATTTTGCTCATTAAAAATTAAATGGAGAACTTAATCCAAAATTTAAATAATTGGGAAACAGCAAATTTGTAAAGCAATGATTTGTGGAATTAACAAATAGTTTAAAAACATAAATTCTTTCATTCAACAAACAATATGACACACAAGTTTCATATCATGAGATATGAGGGAAAAATATTTCCATTAGATTCTTCATATCACTTGGTGTAAGAAAACTTTAACGCAACTGACGTAATTTAATCAACTAATCTCTTCAATTAATTACTATTTGCATGCAAATCAATCGAGCAGATCTAACCAACTGACGTTTTCTCTTATCTTTATCACTGTAGTACATCTATCAAATGAAAATCACCCGCGAAACAACGAAAGGAAATTGTAATAATAATAACCATCTCTTTCATATGGCGAGAAATACACCGGACGATCATTTTTCTTTCCTCGACAATAGCAGAGTAGCGCACTCGCCATTTACGGAGAGATATTCTGCTATAACTAGCTGCAAACCACAACAAAGCCGATGGTACAGATGTTTCCCGTGTAATGACAGTAGAATAGCCATTAACACGGGTTATGGAGCAGATGCTCGTGGGGGCAGGGAGGGAGGGAGTCTATCCTAAGCAAAAAGAGACTATAATACATACATACATTTATCTATATACGTGTATACACGTAAGAATAGACACATAGGCACCAGCCACCCGTTGAGACACTTTGAGAGAGAGAGTTATTAGGTCCTTTGCCTGGCCAGATAGTATTACATTGGATCTCTCTCTGGATACAGATAATTTTTCCTTTGCCTACACATACACGGAATAGTTTGGACCATTCTTTACACATTCCTCTCTTTTCTCATACACCTAACCACACTGAGATAACCGAAAAATTCTTATTCGCTCAAAGGGTTAACTACTGCACTATAATTGTTCAGTGGCTGCTTTCCCCTTGGTAAAGGTAGAAGAGGCTCTTTAGCTTAAGGGTAGAAAAGTCTCTTTAGCTACGGTAAGCAGCTCTTCAGAAAGGACAATCCAGAATCAAACCACTGTTCTCTACTCTTGGATGGTGCCATAGACTCTGTACCATGGTCTTCCACTCTCTGGGTTAGAGTTCCTTTGCTTGAGAGTACACTTAAGCACACTAGTCTATCTATGTCCTTTATTTCCTTTCCTCACTGGACCATTTTCCTTGTTGAAGCCGTTGGGCTTATAGCATCCTGGGGTTGTAGCTTAGCTAATAATAATATCAATAATATATCTAGATATTGTCACATGAATATAATCATATACACAATCCTTAGGGATGGGGCTGCGGACTTCATGCCCTTTCTAACACCACAATCGGGAGAGTATCGAAAAGCTCTTTCAATGCTTAGGTCTCGTGGTGTTATCAATAGCGTCCTTGCCTACCGGTTTTAGGGTATTAGGTTCAATGGGTGAGTGCCTGCGTTGACATAATATAAGTATTTCATATATAGTTGACTGAAGTGAGTTGAAAATAGAAGAAAAGAAGGGGTGGGTTCAATTCCATTTGGAAAGGATGATATATATATATATATATATATATATATATATATATATATATATATATATTTATTTATGTTCATATACATAAAATACTCAACACACACACACACACACACACACACACACACACACACACACACACACATATATATATATATATATATATATATATATATATATATATATATATATATATATGTATATATATATATATAAATATATATATATATATATATATATATATATATATATATATGTTCATATACATAAAATACATATTTATCTATATATCTATCTACTTATAAGTATGCATATCTATCTATCTATTTATATATACATATATATATATATATATATATATATATATATATGTATATATATATAAATGTTTTACGTGTATATATACGTATACACACATACATATATATGTAATATAAAATGTGTATATATAGTCGCGGTGATAAGGCTGGCCAAACCCCATACAAGAATAAGGGCATGTCTGAGGCCTTTGTCCTGCATTGGACTAAAAACGGCTGCATTTGTTGTTGTTGAATAAATATAGCCTATCTGATATGCTTTCAGAACATCATCGGTGGGAAAGATGGCACTTGCTAACAAGGCATCACGAAATGACATCAAGCAAGAGGAGATTATTATTATTATTATTATTATTATTATTATTATTATTATTATTAACTGCTCAGCTACAAACCTAGTTAGAAAAGCAGAATGCTATAAGCCTAAGGGCTCCAACAGGGAAAATAGCCCAGTGAGGAAAGGAAACAAGGAAAAATAAAATACTGTACTTAAAGACCAGTGATATTAAAAAAATATCTCCTATATAAACTATGAAAACTTTAATAAAGCAAGAGGAAGAGGCATAGGATAGAATAGTGTGCCCGAGTGTACATTCAAGCAAGAGAAGACCATGATACAGAGGCTATGGCACTACGCAAGATTAGAGAACAATGGTTTGATTTGGGAGTGTCCTTTTCCTAGAAGAGCTGCTTACCATAGCTAAAGAGTCTTCTACCCTTAAAAAGATGGAAGTGGCCACTGAACAATTACAGTGCAGTAACTCCTTAGGTGAAGAAGAATTGTTTGGTAAACTCAGTGTTGTCAGGTGTGTGAGGACAGAAGAGAATATGTAAGAATATGCCAGACTATTCGGGGTGAGTGTAGGCAAAGGGAAAAATGAACCATAACCAGAGGGAAGGGTCCAATGTAATATTGTCTGGTCAGTTGAAGGACCCTTTAACTTTCTAGCGGTAGTATCTCAACGGGTGGTTGGTGCCCCGGCCAACCTACTAACAACTAATAAACTTTTGTGGCACTCGGTAGATATCTGAGTATTATAATGCAGCTATTATTTCAATAAACGTTCGCCAGCATAAAAAGGACTAATCCAAATGCATTTACTATGAGGATTTTACTGACAAATGAATGATATTCCATATTAAACTCATAACTTTCTTGATTATATGTGAATTTTAAAGAACTATGAACACTTATTTTTTACTGTTGCAGTCACAAGAAGAGGAAAGACATTTTTAAGAGTGTGAAAAAATGTTTGTTATATATGTATTGCAATGTCAAACGTTTCTTATCATTGATATGAATTGAAACCTGATAGTTAATTCGAAGAAATAAAATTTCTTATCAGTATACTTTTTTAATACAGAATTATTTTGAATGCCTATCGTTTAAGTACCTCTTTATTATAGATTTGTATTTATTTACCAATACGATAATACTTTGCGGTGAAATTAACTACAATACTGTAATTCGTTTTGCTAAAAAGGTCCCTCAGAGGTATAAGACGTGTATAAGCCTATGTTTATTTTTGTAGATTAAACAGCGAACTTTATAGTTTTCGTCCATCACCTGTGGACTTGGTCACTAAAAATTTTGCTAACAAGTTCACAGATGATGGGCGGAAACTACAAGGTTCGCTGTGTAATCTACAAACATACACAGATTTTCATACTCGCCTTATATCATTGTGGAACCTTTGTAACATAATACGCTGTGTTACCCAAGTCTACTTAAACCATCAAAAATGACATAACCAGTTATTTAAACAGTATCAAAAGTTTACTGTTCATTTCCCATTCCTGTTCATAAAATACATTAGAAATTCTATTGGAAAGTAAAGACTATGACAGAACAGATGTTTAACCTCACTTGTATTCTAAGAAGGAACGTCGATATCACCATTGGCAACAACATTGAACTGAAAGGAACATATGTTCTTCATCATTTTTAGAAATGAATGAAATATATATAATGATAACGAGTTACAAGTAAACCACTGACTGGATGAGAATAAATGGAGACGCGCCAGTGAAGCAATTTCTTTTCTACGAAAACGCACCGAGAAGGCTCACGGGTTTCTCTATTGTATTGCAAAATCTATTTGCAAAAATGAAGATGATGCTTTTCTTCCTGGAACTTTTAGGTGAGAAACTGCATGAACAGTTTTCTGTGTTCTGTTTTTTAATAAATACCAATAAAATATGTATTAATTTTAACGGTTACTGTATATACCGTATTTTTCAAATTGCTAATATGTAATCTAAGTTTTATAAAAAAAAGGTCAGTTTTAACAAGACAATCACTAAAGCCTTAATAAAGGAATATCAAATTAAATAACTTGATATCACACTTTCGTTGAAATGTAAATTACAAATGAATTACATTTTAGGTGAAATAACAATTTAAAGAAATATTTCATGAAAATCTGATCTAAATCATAATTTAATCGACTTCACGTATTTATAAACTCAAAATTTTAGTAAATCATTACAATTAAGGAGCAAAACAAAGTTATAGCAAAATATAGAAAAAAGGTTTTATGTTTTTTTTTTTCTTTTTTTTTTCAGGAGCGTTCGGCTTCGTTAGACTTGCTACAGCTTCTGAACAGCAAATGTGTAAGTCATTTCATCCGTTGAATAACTTGTAAACATTAAAAGCCTTAGTTACTATGAACTTATACAAACGATGATGCGAATTTTATTTTAAAGTAGAAACTACAAACAGCAACTCTCTCAATTTGCTCTGCAACAATGACCAACAAAATAAACTTCCACAAAACAATATTCTTAAGTACTGTTATGGTGGAGATAATCCTTAGCAATACATTGACTTACATTATAAATGTTCAGTGTTTACTCCGAGGTAAATGGTTTGTGAACACAGAATATCTCGTAAGGTACAGTTAGATTCAAAAGTGCTGCGACACTCGGGGCAAATCGTTTGTTAGAAGTCTCTAGTATCACGATGACATTAGAGACATCTGACAAACGATTTCCCTGAAGTGTCAGAGGAAGTTTGCATCTAACTGTATGTATGAATGGGCAGATTCTTACTCACACACACACACATATATATATATATATATTATGATTGTGCGTTTGTCTGTGTGTACAGAATATTATATATATATAACATTGCATATATATATAAATTTTATATATATATATATATATATATATATATTATATACACACACATATATATATATATATATATATATATACATATATACACATATATATATATATACATATATATACACACACATACACACACACACACACACATATATATATATATATATATATATATATATATATATATATATATATATATATATATATATATTCCTTGTATTTTCTCTACGAACAAGCCTTCTTAATAGAGGTATCACTAACGAATTCAAAACTAAACATCCGTTCGAACAGCTTGCCCAGTGCCTTTCATCACTATCGGTGGCCAGTGCATCTTTATTGACGAAATCAACTCTGGCACCTGGTACGGCATGAAACAACTGTGTGAGCAATTGCACGGACAACTCGTGAATTTGGACGATGCAAATTTTTATTACGAGATCGTCCATTACATCTACGACAATAGTAAGCATAAGCCACTAAATGTGTATTTACTTAAAGGGTAACTCCTCGCTGGTAATACAAGAGAGGACTGGTAGTAAGGACGTTACATACCATCTGGATGCTGGAATCAAGGTACAGTTGGGCACAGGAATTCTTGGTACACCTCGCTCCGAAGAAGTGCATCATGTCTCACCCTGACTTCATAGTGTGTAACCAAATAGCTAATATAGGGAGAGATAGTAGAAGTGGTTAGTGGAGGCTACAAACAGGAACTCTCCGTGCAGTAAGGGTGTGACAAGATGCACTTCCACAGACTGAGGTGTGCCAAGAATTCCTGCGTCCAACTGTACCTTCAGTGACCAGTGGTAAGCTAGGCTGGAAGTGAGGGGGATCGATTAAATTTTCGAGTAAGGTGTTGAACCCCTGTAGATTATTACCGTCCCAATTTTTAAGCCAAAAAAAAAAGATGGTGGGACAAAGAATCTTGATATAAAATTACTTTACAGATGTGTTTAGAACTTAAAAAGAACAGTTGTTTTATTAGATGATGTGTTTAGATATTTTAGGTCATACACAAACAATCTTAAAAACTCGAGAATAATCGCGTCAAAAGATTGAGAGATAGAAGTTTGATTTCTCTAAACGATAGCATTATACCATAAGCTCAGAATATATCACAGATTCTCAGATGTATAAAAGTAACGGGGTAAGGTCTAATTAGAATTTACAATACTTGATTTAAAAATATGAAAATATCTATCGAGCCTAATTATAGCTCTCTCTCTCTCTCTCTCTCTCTCTCTCTCTCTCTCTCTCTTTTCACAGAGTTATCAGACGTCGACTACTGGATAGGAGCATCTAAGGACAACTCTCTGGGAACATGGCAGTGGCCTGACGGAACTGCCGTGAAAATGGGAACACCCTACTGGGCAATCTTCGGCCCGGGCGAGAAGCAGGCTCCTGACGGAGGCGACATAGAAAAATGCGCTACCCTGGGCTCCTCTTTCCACTTCTACTTTCAAGACATCCCTTGTGACCTAAAGAGAGGTGCTATTTGCGAATATCCTATGTGAAAGTAAGATGAACGCCATGAGAGGCAAAATATCTTTGTATGTAGAATAAAAAAAAATAAATGAATTTGATTTCATTTGACTCATGATCATTCCGTGACTCAGAAGATTTGAGGTGGCCTATTGGAAACGTCTCTGACTGGCGATTGCCGTACTGAGGTTCAAGTCCTACTTAAGCTCTGTAGCTTCTTGTAGTGTCTGAAACCTCACCATCCTTGTGAACTAAGAAAGAAGGGTTTGACGAATCCTATAGGTCTATCTGCTAAGTCATCAGTAGCCATTGTCTGGCCCAAGCTTGGGAGAACCGAGTGTTTGGGCGCTGATCATATATATATATATATATATATATATATATATATATATATATATATATATATATATATATATATATATATATACACACATGATCAGTCTCTAAGACTTTGCCACTGTCCCTTACCTCAGTTATTTAAGAGCGGCCTTTAAACCTTAAAACTGATGTGTGTTTGTGCGTGCTCGCGCGCGTGTATTTCTTTAAAAGGGCCCATTAAAGAAACAAAGGAAGTGATAATAACTCACTATATTTCGGTGAACATTTTATTGTAAACCGTGAAGATGACCAATGTGTATTGGTCCAAATTTAGTCACTTATTTCCACTTCTTATGTTTCTTTTATGGGCCTTTTTGAAGAAACATGTTAAATTGTTCGATTATAGTTAGAAATAATATAAATATATATATATATATATATATATATATATATATTATATATATATATATATATATATATATATATATATATTTCCATTCATGCTGAGCAGCATTGCCTGAGGTATAACTACACCGTTTCTTTCCGTCCTTCACGGGGGAGGGGGGGGGGGGGGGGGTACCGCAAGATGTACACTTGGAAAGCACAATTCGTGTGTCTGTGCATATCTAAATTTTTAATGGTCAATTTTTACGGCTGGGGTACACTTGTGACTCTTATTAACTTATAATGACCTAAAACCTGGATAAAATATTAGGGACAAGTGTTCTGTCGAATTCATAAAATAATCTTTATGAAGGTAGTAGGTTGGCCCGGGCACCAGCCACAGGTTGAGATATTACAGGTAGAGTGTTATTGGGTCCTTTGACTGGCCAGACAGTACTATATTGGATCCCTCTCTGTGGTTACAGGTCATAAAATAGTCTGGCCTATTCTTTCCACATTCTCCACTGTCCTCATGCATCTGACAACAAAAAGAATACCAAACAATTCTTCTCCGTTCAGGGGATTAACTATTGCTCTGAAATTGTTCAGTGGCTAATTTCCTCTTGGTAAGGGCAGAAGAGACTCTTTAGCTATGGTAAGCATCTCTTTTAGGAGAAGGATACTCCACATTCAAATTATTGTTCTCTAGTTTTGGGTAGTGCCATAGCCTCTGTACAATGGTCTTCCACTGTCTTTGGTTAGAGTTCTCTTGCTTAAGGGTACACTATTCTATCTTATTTCTTGTCCTCTTGTTTATTTGAAGGTTTTACAATTTATATATGAAAAAGTCTATTTTAATCATGTTATTGTTTTTAAAATATTTTAATTTAAGTGTTAGTTTGTTCATCAATTCTCCTTTAGTTTATTTATGTCACTGTTTCCTTTCCTTACTGGGACAATTTTCCCTATTGAAGCCCTTTTTGCTTATTGCATCCTGTTTTCCAACTAGGGTTGTAGCTTAGTTATTAATAATAATAATAATAATAATAATAATAATAATAATAATAATAATAATAATAATAATAATAATAATAATAATTCTTTCTCTACAAGCTTGTCCCTATTTGGGGTTGATGTTATCATAATAATAATAATAATA
>NC_090746.1:73514377-73536877 GCF_036898095.1 Palaemon carinicauda
TACATTGTATAATAAGACTGGTACTCTTGTCTGAAAGAAGTATCTAACTGACATTTGTATTTAATAAATGAAATACTACTTTTGACAATTCTCCAGATATGGTACGAACTGCTATTACTAGGAAGTGTAGTAATCTGTTGATTGAAACCAATCTTATAATCGACAAGTGCTCTTGGCTGAAGGCAGCACCTAAGTGTCTTTAGTGTATTATTGAGATTTCTCGGATTTATTACAGGCGAGTATATAAAGCAAAACTTGCTTGATACAGATTTAATGCACTAAGGTATATTTTGTAAAAGTGTAACTTCATTAGCTATGTAATAGAGTATATTTGTGTAAACCACCGGTATTATTTAAATCTTTTACTTTTTTTCTATATAACTCTGTCACCACCTCGAGTCTAGTTATCATGATTATTATTATTATTATTATTATTATTATTATTATTATTATTAGTAGTAGTAGTAGTAGTAGTAGTAGTAGTAGTAGTAGTAGTAGTAGTAGTAGTAGTAGTAGTAGTAGTAGTATTAAAGATCTATAGAACTCTGAGTTAGAGCATTTCAGAAATTTATTTTCTGATATGTAAAACCACCTGAAATAATCTAACACATATGATGTATCTTTTGTCAGTCCTGTATAGTAACCATGGATTCCATTTCTGATCAAAGCAATCAACGTAAATTTTGTCTCTTTTATGGACCACAAAGGAACTGCTCGTCAGAATAAATAAGCAAATCGACTATCACCTCATTCTCTCGTCAGATGAGTAAAAACCTCTTATTAAATTCTAGATTTGACAAATGCCCACTACTGGATAGGCGCCCGAGACGAAGGTCACGAAGGGGAATGGAGATGGACGGACGGTAGCAATGTTCGGATGGGCACGCCCTTTTGGGGGTATGTACAGTCCATTTCTCAGCAGCCCGAGGGTCAGACATCTCAAAACTGCGCAGTTTTAGATTGGGCGAACTTTTTCTACTTCAATGATCATGATTGCATTTTGGACGGCAACATCATATGTCAATTTAATTGATTTGTTAAAACTTCTAATATTTTGACTTTGAAGGTTTCTTAAATACAAACATCAGGCACAAATAAAAAAAAAAAAAAAAAAAAAAAAAACGTCCTAAATATCGTATTCCCTTTAGCGTCAGATTGTAACAGAAAAGATGGGCAATCCCTTTGTGATTAGTGCTTCTACCCTGGCCAGGGTTCGAACGTATCCTTCAAAAACGAAACAAAACGAGACAGTAGAATTTATACCATTTAACTATTAACTACTTTCTAGTTCTGCTTTGATCTTAAGGTATAGGTTCGAATCCTGATCTAGGGAGGGATAACTTTGCCCTCTTGGTATATATTTCAGTTGTAGATGGAGCCTGATAAGTCACGAGTTAGTTATAAAAGTGTCAGGTATACCATATGTAATATTTTCCATTTTGAGCCGACCTTATACTAAATTCTATCTACAAGTTTGGAATTATTTAAAAGCGTCAACACACTTTTGAAATAAAATTGTGTAAGTCATGTAAACTGCCAGCAATAACACGTAAATACAAACCTTCTCATGATAAGATAAACAGACATTTGATGACTGCCGACAATAAAGAAAACAATTTAAAGATTGACTTGTGAATTATATTTTTCCTACATAGAAAAATGTGTATGTACAGTTATCAGAGTAAGAACGTTTAGTGGCCATTATGAAAAAGAAAGGCCTTAGTGGCCATCAACTAATGAAAGAGAGAATTAATGGCCCAATCAAAACAAAGGGCATTAGTGGTCTTTAACAAAAGATAAAGGGAATCTAAGGCCACCACTAGAAGAACTGTCTTCCGTTATTACTATCGGCATTTTATTCTTTAGTTTTTATTTTCATTTTATTATTCTTTAGTTTATATCTTACTTTTCCATTCTTTACAATTTGCTCTCCTTAAATGGGGCCTTGGATTTTCACCACCCAGCTTCTCTAACTATTGATTATAAAAACAATACTAATAGTATTCCCTTAATATACATCTACTTACAATGAGAGAGAGAGAGAGAGAGAGAGAGAGAGAGAGAGAGAGAGAGAGAGAGAGAGATAAAAAAATTACCATCAGTATCATATAAATGATTTCATGTTAAAAGTGACCTCCATATCGAGGGAAATATGACAGATGACTTGATGACAACTTTTGCAATTCCCATGAGAAAAGCAAGAGATAAAAACGTAATATGTAAGTATCTACAATATATATATATATATATATATATATATATATATATATATATATATATATATATATATATATATATCCTCCTACGCCTATTGAAGCAAAGGGCCTCGGTTAAATTTCACCAGTCTCGCCTCGATCTTCAGCTTTTAATTCAATACTACTCTATTCATCATCTCCTACTTCGCACTTCATAGTCCTGAGCCATGTAGGCCTGGGTTTTCCAACTCTTCAAGTGTCTTGTGGAGCCCAGTTATGTTTGGTGAACGAATCTCTCTAGGAAAAAACGAAGAGCATGCCCAAACCATCTCCATCTACCCCTCATCATGATCTCATCCACGTATGACACTCGAGTAATCTCTCTTATAGTTTCATTTCTAATCCTGTCCAGCCCTTTTACTCCCAGTATCCTTCTGAGGGCTTTGTTCTCAAATCTACTAAATCTGTTGGAGATTGTTTAATTGTCATACCATGACTCATGTTCATAGAGTTACACCGATGTCACTAAATTGATACATAGTCTGATTTTTATATATAATTTCAGGCGATTTGATTTCCAAATTTTGCTTAACCTAGCCGCTGTCTGATTTGCTTTTTCCAATCTTTCACTAAACTCTAATTCTAAAGACCCTGCATTGGAGATCAAAGTTCCTAAATACTTAAATGATTCTACTCGTACCTCATTAATCCTTTCTCCTTCCAATGATATTTCATAATCCATTGCATACTCCGTTCTCATCATCTCTGCTTTTCTTCTATCTATATTCAGCCCAACCTCGAGTGATATTTCATGCATTCTGGTAAGCAAGCATTGCAAATCCTGTGGTGTTCTGCTAACAAGGACATCATCATCAGCATACTCTAGGTCTGCTAAATTCCTATCACCAATCCAATCAAATCCTTCTCCTCCATCTCTAACTGTTCTACGCATTACAAAATCCATGAGGAGGATAAACAACATAGGTGACAACACATTCCCTTGGAATACTCCTCTGTTCACTGGAAATTCATGTGATAAGACTCCATTAACATTAACTTTGCACTTGCTATGATCATGAACAGACTTAATCAAATTTACATATTTAAGAGGAATTCCATAATAACGCAGGATTCTCCACAAAATTGGCCGGTGTACACTATCAAAGGCTTTATCATAGTCCACAAATAACATCAAAAGGGGATTTCTATATTATACTCATTGCTGTACAACATGTCTCAAAATACAAATTTGGTCAGTGCAACTTCTACCTTTTCTAGATCCTGCTTGCTCATCTCTCAGCTTTTCATTAATCTTACTCTCCAGTCTCTTAAGAATAAGCAAACTATATATTTTCATAACAATGACGTGAGTGTGATGCCTCTGTGATTATTGCAATCAGTCAGGTCTCCTTTTCATCAAGTTTTGCCTTTTCATGCCATAATCTACAAAATAATTTTGTAAGTAGTCGGGGAGTCACATCATTTTCTGCCAGTATCATTTCGATAGTTATGCCATCGTATCCAGGGCCTTTCCCTCTTTAGTTTTTTTAGGATAGCTTTGACTTCAAACACAGTGAATTCATTCATGGGCACATCAAGGCCTTCATTAGCTTCAGGTATATCAATCAAATTATTCACTTCATATTTCCTATTCATGACCTCACTAATGTGTTCCATCCAACGTTGTCTTATATATGCTTCTAATAAAGATTTTCTTATGAAAGAAAATTAATTATAAAGTGATGTAGAGAACACTGTTAAGTAATTCATTCCTTTTGTTCTGAATCAAAGAAACTATGCTTGTAATTGGCCCATACTTTTTACATACGTATCCTACAAGCCACAGTAGTGTACACCCAAATAACACATTTATATACGTATACAAAAGAAAAACACATATCCATACATACATACATACATACATATATACTTATCATCATCATCATCAGCCGTAGATAGTTCACAGCAGGACTAAGGCCTCAGACATGTCATTGCGCTAGCGTATGTTTATGGTCTTTCTATACCAGTTTATCCAAACACACATACACACAAATATATATATATATATATATATATATATATATATATATATATTACTATATAACTATATAACTATGCATATATATACATATATATATATATATATATATATATATATATATATATATATATATATCTATATATATATATATATATATATATATATATACACATATACATATATCATTAGGATTCAGAGCTCACGAGGCAGGAACCATGAAATTTTTTCCTGTGCATAGTTTGTCAATTATAGAATAAGATATAAAAACTTCCTCCAGTGACAGCGAAAATTTGCAGGAATGATTACGTGACAGCTCACACAAGAAACAAAAACTGTTATATAACAAGATTTGAGCAAATATGTTTAGATGGAAATAATTATTTAAAAGGCACATAAGAGCAAACTAACCTAATTTTTAACCCATAATAATTTTGCTCTCTGAAAATTAAATGGAGAACTGAATCCCGAGTTAAAATAATTGAGAAACAGCAAATTTGTAAAGCAATATGTGGAAGTAACAAAAAGTTTAAAAATATAATTTATTTCATTCAACAAACAATATGACACACAAGTTTCATATGTAGAGATATGAGGGAAAAATTTCCACTGTAGATTCTTCATATCACTTGGTGTAAGAAAACTTTAACGCAACTGACGTAATTCAATCAACTAATTTCTTCAATCAAATACTATTTGCATGCAAATCAATAGAACAGATCTGAACCAACTGACGTTTTCTCTTATCTTTATCACTGTAGCACATCTATCAAGTGAAAATCACCCGCGAAACAACGAAAGGAAATTGTAATAATAATAACCATCTCTTTCATATGGCGAGGAATACACCGGACGATCATTTTTCTTTCTTCGACGATAGCAAAGTAGCGCGCTCGCCATTTACGGAGAGATATTCTGCTATAACTTGCTGCAAACCACAATAAAGCCGATGGTACAGATGTTTCCCGTGTAATGACAGTAGAATAGCCATTAACACGGGTTATGGAGCAGATGCTCGTCGGGGGCAGTGGGTGGGAGGGAGTATATCCTAAGCAAAATGAGACTCTAATACATACACACAATTATCTATATACGTGTATACACGTAAGAATAGACACATAGGCACCAGCCACCCGTTGAGACACTTTGAAAGAGAGTTATTAGGTCCTTTGCTTGGCCAGATAGTATTACATTGGATCTCTCTCTGGATACAGATCATTTTTCCTTTGCCTACACATACACCGAATAGTTTGGACCATTCTTTACACATTCCTCTCTTTTCTCTTACACCTAACCATACTGAGATAACCGAAAAATTCTTATTCGCTCAAAGGGTTAACTACTGCACTATAATTGTTCAGTGGCTACTTTCCCCTTGGTAAGGGTAGAAAAGTCTCTTTAGCTATGGTAAGCAGCTCTTCAGAAAGGACAATCCAGAATCAAACCACTGTTCTCTACTCTTGTGTGGTGCCATAGACTCTGTACCATGGTCTTCCATTCTCTGGGTTAGAGTTCCCTTGCTTGAGAGTACACTCAAGCACACTATTCTATCTATGTCCTTTATTTCCTTTCCTCATTGGACCATTTTCCTTGCTGGAGCGGTTGGGCTTATAGCATCCAGAGGTTGTAGCTTAGCTAATAATAATATTAATAATATATCTAGATATTGTCACATGAATATAATCATATACACAATCCTTAGGGATGAGGCTGCCCACTTCATGCCCTTTCTAACACCACAATCGGGAGAGTATCCAAAAGCTCTTTCAATGCTTAGGTCTCGTGGTGTTATCAATAGCGTCCTTGCCTACCGGTTTTAGGGTATTAGGTTTCAATGGGTGAGTGCCTGCATTGACATAATAAGTACTTCATAGATAGTTGACTGAGGTGAGTTGAAAATAGAAGAAAAGAAGGGGTGGGTTCAATTCCATTTGGAAAGGATGATATATATATATATATATATATATATATATATATATATATGTATACATATATATACATATATATATATACATATATATATATATATATATATATATATATATATATACATATATATACATATATATACACAAATATATATATATATATATATATATATATATATATATACATATATACATATATATATATATATATATGTATATATATATATATATATATATATATATATATATGTTCATATACATAAAATACTCACACACACACATTTATATATATATATATCTATATATATACACAAATATATATATATATATATATATATATATATATGTATATATATATATATATATGTTCATATACATGAAATACTCACACACATACACATACACACACACACACACACACATATATATATATATATATATATATATATATATATATATATATATATATCTATATATATATATATATATATATATATATATATATATATATAACGGATTTTGAGCGAAGCGAAAAATCTATTTTTGGGTGAGATGGCCATGTCGTCCTGATGGAAGTTCCTATAGGGTAGCTTCCTAGGGTATATTACAACTACGGCGATATTCCCAGAGAATTTACCTTAAGGTACCAGAATTCTAACTCCTGGAGCGAATATCCCTCCTGAAAGGGATATCGCGACATATCAGAGGACGTATTCTTGACACGCCACATGGCAATCTGCATCCTGGACAGAGATTTCGTCTCGTAGGAGGCGATTGGCAAGAAACGAATCCGGGAAAGAAAAAGGGGGAGCCGCTCCCAAGGCTCCCAACATCCGATTCGTATGCGTGCCTGGCGCCAATCCTGGCGCCATCTGTATTCCTTGTAGCGTACACGAGGTGCTACAGATACTGTATGTAGGGAGGGGTCCTACAGCCCTTTCTTAGAAAGGCAAGGGCGGGTCCATCAGGACGACATGGCCATCTCACCCAAAAATAGATTTTTCGCTTCGCTCAAAATCCGTTTTTTGGGCTCAAGCCATGTCGTCCTGATTGAAGTATACCAGAGCATTACTGTATCTGTGGATTCTCAGAACGTGCCGTACTCCCCGGATGTAATTTTTCCCGGTCGACTAGACCTAGAGACCTAAGATGTTACCGTTATACATCTTTTCAACTAACTATAAACCATGTTAGAGCTTCCTGCCCCCTACAGGGAAGAGTCCTACTAGACTCTGGAAAAGTCTCGAAGAGTACATATACCTATGTATGAATACCAGGCAAGCTAATATAGTGGTCTCGCCCTATATTAAGTAAAGCATAGTTTGTAAAGAATCACTGCGTCAATATGAAATATCGACCAATTCTCCGCACAATACTTGTATTGGGCAAAGGTTTTATATCCGCATAGGAGAAAAACCAATGCAACATAGCTTGCATAAAGGAACAATTCTATTAGAATTATCCCAGATAAGGTACATAGGATGAATGCTCAATTATACCAATAAATTGACACAGGTGAAGGAGACGCAAGGTTCTCAAGAACCAGTTTATTGACGGGCAATAAATAGACAGGTTACCCACAATTATATATATATATATATATATATATATATATATATATATATATATATATATATATATATATATATATATATATATACATAAGAAGAGGATAACCCAAAGCTTTAAGCATAAGTATGATAGTAAACAGAACTTGTTTGTCTGAAAGAAAAAACATTAAATGCCACTCTTAAGATACCGAGGTATCAAAGTCATAAAAGTCTGTATTACAAATCAATGACATTAGCGTTAGAAACGCTCGGCACACATGTCTGCACTTATGCTAAGTTCACCTTCGGAAATGGAACAGTCTACATGGGCACACAGTGCCCTCACTTAGTTTGTAGTACAGTATGTAACTACACACTCACCCTGGAATTAATCGTCCCAATTAAGACCACTGTTCCTTGCAGAGTTAAACAGTAGGGTTAACACCGCGACCCACTGCTACCACAGATCTCTTTAGTTCCTCTACTTGCTTCGCATAGTGGCGAAAGAACACTCTGGAAGACTTCCAGACAGTGTATGAACGGAGATGTTCAAAATCCATACAATTAAAGAAATTTAAGGATGAGGCAACTTTCCTCGGATCGTGACCTGCGGGTGTACTGTCAGGATTCGCTCTGCGAATAAAATATGTGATTTTCGCTCTGAGTTGATTCAGAGATAAATTTGAGCCTGATGTTTCTCCCCTGAATAGTTGATCACCCTTGAAGTCTGAAGTTCTATGAAGATAGACCTTTAGGCATTCTACTGGACATAGAGATGCATCTTCTTTCAGAGGGCAGATTCTCCAGGGACCCCACCTGTTGGTGGGTAACTCATTCTTGGCGAGAAACGTAGGATCCGGAAACAGGTTCAGTTCTCCCCCATCCAGGAACTGAACACGACCTGCCTCTCTCGAGAGGGCTACAATCTCACTAACCCTGGCCCCGGACGCGAGTACAAATAGGAAAATAACTTTTTGTGTCAAATCCTTTAACGCACACTCTTCATTGCTCAACAGAGAAGCGAAATGAAGATCTTGTCTAAAGACCATGAAATGGGCTTTGGAGGTGCTGAAGGTCTGAGCTTAGCGCAGGCTTTCGGGACTTTATTAAAGATCTCGTTACCTAGGTCGACCTGGAAGGCATATAGAATGGGTTTTGTCAAAGCAGACTTACACGCTGAAATCGTGTTAGCTGCCAATCCTTGACCATGGAGGTGGAGAAGAAAGATAAGCAGAAGTCTGTCAAGATCTCCTGCGGATTCTTCGCCTTGACAAAAGGCCACCCATTTTCTCTAAGATGACTCATATTGCCTTCTAGTAGATTTGCACTTATATTCCTCAAGGAAGTCTATGCTGGCTTTCGAAATCCCGAAACGCTTTCTCACCGCTAGGGAGAGAAAATCATGAGCTGCAGGGTCCGGGTTTTCTGTAATGAAGCGCAGACAGTTGATTTCTGGACTCGCTGGGTCAGAACTGGATCTGGTAGAGGTACAAACTTCAGCTACAGTTCCAATGCCAGGGGGAACCACACGCTGTTCAGCCACTTGTGGGCCACTATTGCCGCTACCCCTGAAGGATCTCAATTTGTTGAGGACCCTCAACAGAAGGTTGTGAGGAGGGAACAGATAAATCTTAGACCATCTGTTCCAGTCGAGGGACATTGCGTCCACTGCTTCCGCTAAGGGGTCCTCGTACGGGGCACGTACAGGGGCAACTTCTTGTTGTCTTTCGTCGCAAAGAGGTCTATCTGCAGTTCTGGGACTTGATTCAGAATGAAGGAGAATGATCCTGCGTCTAAGGACCATTCCGACTCTATCGGTGTGAACCTGGATAGAGCGTCCGCTGTCACATTGCGGACTCCTTGAAGGTGAACTGCCGACAGGTACCACTTCTTCTTTTCCGCCAATCGGAAGATGGCCAACATCACCTGGTTGAGAGGTGGTGACCTCGATCCTTGTCGATTCAAGTATCTCACAACTACCTCGCCGTCCATCACCAACCTTATGTGGATCGAGTGACGTGGGGAGACTTTCTTTAAGGTAAGGAGCACTGCCCTAGCTTCTAGAAAGTTTTATGTGAAAGGTCTTGAATAGCTTGGACCAAGTCCCCTGGACTTTTTTCCGATGAGAGTGACCTCCCCATCCCTCCTTCGAGGCGTCTGAGTGAATCGTCACCAACGGGGGAGGTGGCTGAAGAAGAACCGACTTCTTTAGATATCTGGCTTGGGACCAAGGCCTGAGAAGAGTACGTAGCCGAAGCGGCTGGTCTTCTCAGATCTCTTCGCGCGTTTGATGCATAACTTCTCCAAACTCCGATTGCATCCTTTAGCTGTGCTCTTAGCACTAGGTCTGTCACCGAAGCAAACTGGAGAGAGCGCAGTACCCTCTCCTGCTCGCGTCTTGATATCCTTTCGGAATCTAGAAGTCTCTTGACAGAACCCGCTATCTCCTTCCTTTTCTTCGCCAGGATGGAGAAACGGTGTGACAAAAGGTCCCAGTGGATTCCCAGCCACTGGAACTTTTGAGATGGAGAAAGTCGAGACTTTTTTCTGTTGATCTTGAAGCCTAGGTACTCTAGGAACTGGATCACTTGACTGGAAGCTTGCAAGCATTCTGTCTCGGATGCTGCCCACACCAACCAGTCGTCCAGGTAGGCTACTACCTGAATTCCCTTTAGGCGTAATTGTTTGAGAGCTACGCTCGCAAGCTTCGTAAAAATCCTTGGGGCTATGTTTAGCCCGAATGGCATGGCTCCGAAGGCGTATAGTCTTCGTTTTAGCTTGAACCCTAGGTAGGGGGAGAGTCGATGGCTAATTGGAATGTGCCAAAAGGCGTCTGACAAGTCTATAGAGACGGAATATGCCCTCTTGGGCAGTAAAGTCCTTATGTGTTGCAGTGTTAGCATTTTGAATTTGCAATTCACTATGAACTTGTTGAGTGGCGACAAGTCCAGAATGACTCTGAGCTTTTCCGAGTCTTTCTTGGGAACACAAAACAGCCTCCCTTAGAAATTGATGGGCTTCACCCTTCGGATCAAGTTTTTTCTCTAACAGTTCTTGAACATACTCCTCCATAACGGGGGTGGAGTGTTGGAAAAACCGAAGGCACGGGGGTGGAGTGCTGTACCAGCTCCAGCCCAGTCCATTCTTGAGTAGGCTGTGGGCCCAGGGATCGAAGGTCCACCGATCCCGAAATTTCAGAAGTCTCCCTCCTACCGGTATCACCTCACTTGGACTGCCGTCCTGAGGTCTTGCCTTCCTGACCACGACCACCCCTGAATCCCCTTCCCCTTGAGGGGCGTCTAGACGAGCCTCTGGCTGCTCCTCTAGGCTTTGCTCGAAAGGAAGTAGACTGCCCTTCGAACGCTGGGGTGAATGCCGTGGACTGTGTCGACACGGCCTGGGGTACCCACTGAAAAGTGGTCGGGGTTTGTGCCACGATCTGGGGCACTGGGGGCAATGGCAATTGCAGTTGCTGTTGCTGTCTAACAGGCTTGGCTGGCCGAGACGGTAGCATAGTCCTCATAGTCTTCCTCTTTGGTTGAGGACCCTCATCCGGGGAAGACTTTCTTTTGATAGCCAGGCCCCACTTCTGGAGAAGGTTTCTATTCTCCAAGGCGGCCTTCTCAACAACTTCTTTGACCAAGTCGGTAGGGAAAAGGTCTTTTCCCCAAATGTTGGAGGAGATTAGTTTCCTTGGCTCGTGCCTCACCGTAGCCGAGGTAAACACGAACTCCCTACAAGCTCTCCTTGCCTTGACGAAGCCATAAAGGTCCTTCGTCACTGTGGCCAGATGAGTTTTGGCCACTACCATGAACATTTCATGGACCTTGGGGTCACTTGCCATCGTCTCGAGAGTAGTCTGAAGGGACATTGAGGCAGTCAGTCTTTCTTTTGTATCGAACTCTCTTCGCAAAAGAAAGTCAGACAGCTTAGGGAGGTCCTCGCCGAACTGACGTCCGGCAATATCAGCCTCCAACTTTCCAACTGAGAACGTAAGATGGACGTCCTTCCAGCCTTTGTGGTCCATAGGCAGGGCCATCGACAAGGGTTTACACTCCTCTAGGGAGGGGCAAGGCTTGCCGGCCTCGACTGCTTTTAGTACAGCCAGAAACCCTTTCTGTAAAAAGGGGAAGGCTCTAGTAGGCGAGGACACAAAGGAAGGGAGCTTCCTGTTCAATGCGGCTACCTTTGAGTTAGAGAAGCCTCTCTCTTTCATCGAGGATGAAAGTAGAGCTTGAGCCTTAGCATGGTCCATCACTCTGACCTCCTTCGGCTCTGTCTCCTCCTTTGAAGCTGGTTCCTTCCTCAGCCGGACATAACAGTCCGGATATGATGCCTTGCTGGGCCAGAATTCCACCTCCTCCAGGGGAACTGAGCCCAGCTTATCCGAGATGACGATCTTTCTAGTCGTCATCGGCATGTGCTCAGCATACCTCCATGGGTTAGCATCTGAGCACAAGGGAAGGTCTTTCACATTGAGCTTTTTCTGGGGCCCATGTGATTCTGCAAGGCACTGCATTCGCAGTTCCATTGCAGCCGCCTTCTCCTGATTCTCCTTCTGCATTTGTTGGATCATTCCAACAATAGAAGAGAGGGCCTGTCCCAGCTCTACTGGGAGACCGGCCGATGTTGAGGGAATAGGCTCCGGAATCTGAACCGGAGTAGCCGACACCTCGTCGACGTCTACCTCTACAACGTCTGGGGCTTGAACTTCATCCTGGGCTTCTGCCAGGAGGTCTTCCTCCAGACACTCGTCCACATCAGACATCCTGTCATCTAACTGGATGTCTTGCATCGCGACCGCGACTTCAGCATCCACCTGGATCTGAACTTGGGGGATCTTCTTTTGAGGCTGAGGAATCACTGCATCAGCTGATGCCTTAGGGAAAAGATACGCCCTCATCTTCTCACTTGGAAGATAAGGGCCAGAAGTGTTCTTTTGGAAGCCCCTTACCCAGGTACGAAGCTTCTTCCTAGCTATATCCCTTGATTCCTCCGTCCTAGGAGAATCAAAGGTCTCAGTAATCAGGTTAGTGCACACAGTACATACCTGAGGGTCCCAATACCGGAGATCATCCTTGGAGACAGCGCATGCTGCATGTCTCCTACAAAACTCATGTCCGCAGAGGTTCTTGCTGCGGACGTTGCAGAAAGCACTTCCGCACTTCGGAGTGTCCTTCTGTAAAGAGAAGAAATTTCCATGAGTATCAAGTGAAACTATGTATCACTGGATATGCATAGTATAGCATAACAATTCAGAAAGGAAAGACACACACTTGTGTTTCCCTCACAACCCATTGCTGCAGCCTTCCAGATAATAAAATCAAATGGTTAATCTCTTCTAGAGTAACCAATGCAAAGTTTCCAGAGGAAACAGGTGGAGCTCACACCTAAGCAATGATTTTAAAAACCTGGATAATAGACAGGAAAGAACTCACTTTCCTATCTGTAGGGCAACAGCAAAGGACTGTGCAAGAAAACACAAAAGTGTTAGAACACACAGTGCTGTAACAAAACCCATACTATAGTTTTCCTCTTACTGTATATGTTATACTGAAGAATACTAGTACAGTATAGGAGGATACGTGCCGGCCGGCACCTGCCGGCCGGCACACACCATAACTAGCTTTAAAGTATACTACTTAACAGCTATAAGGCGGCAGAACTCTGGTTCAAATGCATGTGCCGGTCGGCAGCAATGGCTGCCGGCCGGCAACTACACAAGGTAGTACCCAGCTGCTGGCCACACTCTTGGTGACCGGTAGACAAGGGCTGACATTAGCCGGCCGGCAAAGGTACAGGACCGATGCCAGCTGGCAGCAAAAGAACCAGAGGACTACACCTGCCCGGCTGCCGGCCTCATAGGCCGGCAGCCGGGTCGGGTACAGCACTAGAAGAAAAACAGAATGGATGCCGGGATAAGAGTGTACACTACCTCCAAGCCCGGCAATCCGAAAGAGTGCATATAAGGAAGGGGAGAATCTAATTCAGGCTTCCTGGCCAATGCCGTCTGGCTCTATAGGCAGGCATGGATAAGGGACCAAGGGAGGTCCGGGCAGCACTCAAAATATAAGACCCTTGCCGGCCGGCAGGGTGCTGAGTCAATTCCACATCCTAACCTATACTAGGTCCAGATGTAGAACGACGTACAGTACTGTAATGGCTAGGCCATTACGGAGATGGAGGGGGAAGGGACCAAAGAGGGTCCTACCAACCTTGCTTTAGTGACGGATCACCCGCAGCCAAGAAACTTATCTTAGCCTAAGGGAGATCTAAGGGGGAAGGCCAGCAATACTTGCCAGCTCCCAGAGCACCAAAGCAAGGAAGGTGTTGCCACTCCCAGGGAAAGAAACTTATCCTCCCCCGAGAACAGCAACAAGGACTAGTCTGGTAGATCACAAAAGAAGGGATCATATCCACAGAAACCTTCGGTAGTGACCTAAGGAGGCTAAGCCACCTTTGTCTGTGTCAGGCCAGCGAGGGAGACTCTACCCCAAGCCAGACAAGCACAGACTCAGACTAAAAACTCTGTTGTTCTGTCCCTCTTTGAACCAGACTTACTGGAACAGGAAGGTACAGTAACACCCCAGTATAGTTTTATCGAAAATTAATTCGGAAAAAACCACTTAGGGATAAGCCCAAGGCTTAAACAGAGGGAAAGGGATTGCATACCTTCTCCGAAGAAAAGAAAGCAACCGGGGAGTATGAGAAAGTATACTAAGGCTCCATAAGCAACTTAGCCTAGGCACCAAGAGAATCGATTACCTAAATCACCGAAACTCACTCGTATACTATCTTGGAAATATTCCACACAATCTTAAATGTATAAAACATAGCCTAAAGCTTCAATAAAATTTTATTACACTCGGAAAAACCAAAATCATGCATGAAGTACTAGGACCAAACGACTAGGCTACATGGCCTAGCGTAGGCCAGAATGGCGAATACTTCGCTAAAATAATACTAAGCACGAAAGGAAATCCTATGTAATGCTAAATAGCTAAAATTTATTAAAGCAAAACAACCGGGAATGTCGCTCTGACTAACTAAACTTATACCTAGCGAGCGACAGCGTCCATGACGCCTCCGGTAGGCTACGGCTCTTGTAACAAAGATTAATCCTATTAATTACTCAAAAATTTACCAAGAGCCTACATTTATACATAAAAGACATGGTACTCAACTTATCAGAGGCCGACGAAGACGGAGAAGCCATGAAAAGTAGAATAAATCCAAGATTTGCGAGAAACACAGGAAAAAACACCGAGTTGTTAAGCTACGCAAAAAGGAATACAGATGGCGCCAGGATTGGCGCCAGGCACGCATACGAATCGGATGTTAGGGAGCCTTGGGAGCGGCTCCCCCTTTTTCTTTCCCGGATTCGTTTCTTGCCAATCGCCTCCTACGAGACGAAATCTCTGTCCAGGATGCAGATTGCCATGTGGCGTGTCAAGAATACGTCCTCTGATATGTCGCGATATCCCTTTCAGGAGGGATATTCGCTCCAGGAGTTAGAATTCTGGTACCTTAAGGTAAATTCTCTGGGAATATCGCCGTAGTTGTAATATACCCTAGGAAGCTACCCTATAGGAACTTCCATCAGGACGACATGGCTTGAGCCCAAAAATATATATATATATATACGTCCATATACATAAAATACATATTTATCTATATGTCTATCTACTTATAAGTATGCATATCTATCTATCTATCTATCTATATATAAGTATGCATATCTATCTATCTATCTATCTATATATATATATATATATATATATATATATATATATACATATATATATATACATATATATATATATATATATATATATATATAAATGTTTACGTATATACATACGTATACACACATACATATATATGTAAATATATAAAATGTGTATATATAGTCACGGTGATAAAGCTGGCCAAATCCCAGACAAGAATAAGGACATGTCTGAGGCCTTTGTCCTGCATTGGACTAAAAACGGCTGCATTTGTTGTTGTTGAATAAATATAGCCTATCTGATATGCTTTCAGAACATCATCGGTGGGAAAGATGGCACTTGCTAACAAGGCATCACGAAATGACATCAAGCAAGAGGAGATTATTATTATTATTATTATTATTATTATTACTATTATTATTATTATTATTAAATGCTCAGCTACAACCCTAGTTAGAAAAGCAGAATGCTATAAGCTCAAGGGCTCAAACAGGGAAAATAGCCCAGCGAAGAAAGGAAACAAGGAAAAATAAAATACTCAAAGACCAGCGATATCAAATAAATATCTCCTATATAAACTATGAAAACTTTAACAAAGCAAAAGGGAGAGAAATAGAATAGAATAGTGTGCCCGAGTGTACATTCAAGCAAGAGAAGACTATGATACAGAGGCTAAGGCACTACCCAAGACTAGAGAACAATGGTTTGATTTGGGAGTGTCCTTCTCCTAGAAGAGCTGCTTACCATAGCTAAAGAGTCTTCAACCCTTAAAAAGATGAAAGTGGCCACTGAACAATTACAGAGTAGTAACTCCTTAGGTGAAGAAGAATTGTTTGGTAAACTCAGTGTTGTCAGGTGTGTGAGGACAGAAGAGAATATGTAAGAATAGGCCAGACTATTCGGGGTGTGTGTAGGCAAAGGGAAAAATGAACTGTAACCAGAGGGAAGGGTCCAATGTAGTATTGTCTGGCCAGTTAAACGACCCTTTAACTCTCTAGCGGTAGTATCTCAACGCGTGGTTGGTTCCCCGGCCAACCTACTACCAACTAATAAACTTTTGTGGCACTCGGTAGATATCTGAGTATTATAATGCAGCTATTATTTCAATAAACGTTCGCCAGCATAAAAAGGACTAATCCAAATGCATTTACTATGAGGATTTTACTGACTAATGAATGATATTCCATATTAAACTCATAACTTTCTTGATTATATGTGAATTTTAAAGAACTATGAACACTTATTTTTTACTGTTGCAGTCACAAGAAGAGGAAAGACATTTTTAAGAGTGTGAAAAAATGTTTGTTATATATGTATTGCAATGTCAAACGTTTCTTATCATTGATATGAATTGAAACCTGATAGTTAATTCGAAGAAATAAAATTTCTTATCAGTATACTTTTTTAATACAGAATTATTTTGAATGCCTATCGTTTAAGTACCTCTTTATTATAGATTTGTATTTATTTACCAATACGATAATACTTTGCGGTGAAATTAACTACAATACTGTAATTCGTTTTGCTAAAAAGGTCCCTCAGAGGTATAAGACGTGTATAAGCCTATGTTTATTTTTGTAGATTAAACAGCGAACTTTATAGTTTTCGTCCATCACCTGTGGACTTGGTCACTAAAAATTTTGCTAACAAGTTCACAGATGATGGGCGGAAACTACAAGGTTCGCTGTGTAATCTACAAACATACACAGATTTTCATACTCGCCTTATATCATTGTGGAACCTTTGTAACATAATACGCTGTGTTACCCAAGTCTACTTAAACCATCAAAAATGACATAACCAGTTATTTAAACAGTATCAAAAGTTTACTGTTCATTTCCCATTCCTGTTCATAAAATACATTAGAAATTCTATTGGAAAATGAAGACTATGACAGAACAGATGTTTAACCTCACTTGTATTCTAAGAAGGAACGTCGATATCACCATTGGCAACAACATTGAACTGAAAGGAACATATGTTCTTCATAATTTTTAGAAATGAATGAAATATATATAATGATAACGAGTTACAAGTAAACCACTGACTGGATGAGAATAAATGGAGACGCGCCAGTGAAGCAATTTCTTTTCTACGAAAACACACCAAGAAGGCTTACGGGTTTCTCTTATTGTATTGAAAAATCTATTTGCAAAAATGAAGATGATGCTTTTCTTCCTGGAACTTTTAGGTAAGAAACTGCATGAACAGTTTTCTGTGTTCTGTTTTTTAATAAATACCAGTAAAATGTGTATCAATTTTCACGGTTATTGTATATACCGTATTTTTCAAATTGCTAATATGTTATTTAAGTTTTTTTTCAAAGTCAGTTGTAACAAGAAGACAATCACTAAAACCTTAAAAAAGAATATAAATTGAATAACTTGATATCACACCAATCAGAAATTCAATCATCTGATTAGCATACTCATCAACTTAAATTAGTAAGAATGGATTACACTTTCGTTGAAATGTAAATTAAAAAAGAATTACAATTTAGGCGAGATAAGAGTTCAAGGAACTATATCATGAAAATCTGATCTAAATCCTAATTTAATCGACTTCCGTATTTATGAACTCAAAATTTTAGAAAATGATTACAAATAAGGAGCAAAAAAAAGTTATAGAAAAATATGGAAAAAAGTGTTTGTGGTTCTTTTTTCAGGAGCGTTCGGCTTCGTTAGACTTGCTCCAGCTTCTGAACGGCAAATGTGTAAGTCATTTCATCTGTTGAATAACTCGTAAACATTAAAAAGGCTTAGTTACTATCCATTTATACAAAAGATGATACGAATTTTATTTTAAAAGTAGCAACTACAAATAGCAACTCTCTCAATTTGCTCTCCAACAATGACCAACAAAATAAACTTCCACAAAACAATATTCTTAAGTACTGTTATGGTGGAGATAATCCTTATCAATACAATGACTTATATTATAAATGTTCAGTGTTTACTCCGAGGTAAATGGTTTGTGAACACAGAATATCTCGTAAGGTACAGTTAGATTCAAAAGTGCTGCGACACTCGGGGCAAATCGTTCGTCAGAAGTCTCTAGTGTAATGATGACACTGGAGACATCTGACAAACGATTTCCCTGAAGTGTCAGAGGAAGTTTGCATCTAACTGTATGTATGAATGGGCAGATTCTTACTCACACACAAACACACACACACACACACACACACACACACACACACACACATATATATATATATATATATATATATATATATATATATATATATATATATATATATATTGTATATATATATATACATAAATATATATATATATATATATATATATATATATATATATATATATATATATACATATATATTCCTTGTATTTTCTCTACGAACAAGCCTTCTTAATAAAGGTATCACTAACGAATTAAAAACTAAACATCCGTTCAAACAGCTTGCCCAGTGCCTTTCATCACTATCGGTGGCCAGTGCATCCTTATTGACGAACTCAACTCTGGCTCCTGGTACGACATGAAGCATATGTGTGAGCAACTACACGGACAACTCGTGAATTTGGACGATGCAAATTTGTATTACGAGATCGTCCATTACATCTACGAACATAGTAAGTATAAGCCACTAAATGTGTATTTACTTAAAGGGTAACTCCTCGCTGGTAATACAAGAGAGGACTGGTAGTAGGGACGTTACATACCATCTGGATGCTGGAATCAAGGTACAGTTGGGCACAGGAATTCTTGGTACAGCTCGCTCCGAAGAAGTGCATCATGTCTCACCCTGACTTCATAGTGTGTAACCAAATAGCTAATATAGGGAGAGATGGTAGAAGTGGTTAGTGGAGGCTACAAACAGGAACTCTCCGTGCAGTAAGGGTGTGACAAGATGCACTTCCACAGACTGAGGTGTGCCAAGAATTCCTGCGTCCAACTGTACCTTCAGTGACCAGTGGTAAGCTAGTCTGGAAATGAGAGGGGTCGATTAAAATTTCAAGTAAGGTGTTGAATCCCCGTAGATTATCAAAGTCCAAATTTTTAAGCAAATAGAAAAAAAAAATCTTGATATAAAATTACTTTACAGATGTGTTTAGAACTTGAAAAGAACAATTGTTTTTTTTTTTTGATGATATGTTTAGATATTTTAGGTCACACGCAAGCAATCTTAAAAACTCAAGAATAATCGCATCAAAAGCTTGAGAGCTAGAAGTTTGATTTCTCTAAACAATACCATTATACCATAAGTGACCCAGACTTAGTATGTAGGACCACAGGTCAGAATATATCACTGATTCTCAGATGCATAAAAGTAACGGGGTAAGGTCTAATTAGAATTTACAATACTTGACTTAAAAATATGAAAATATCTATCGAGCCTAATTATAGCTCTCTCTCTCTCTCTCTCTCTCTCTCTCTCTCTCTCTCTCTCTCTCTCTCTCTCTCTCTCTCTCTCTCTCTTCTTCACAGAATTATCAAGCGTCCACTACTGGATAGGAGCATCTAAGGACAACTCCCTGGGAACATGGCAGTGGCCTGACGGAACCGCCGTGAAAATGGGAACACCTTACTGGGCAAACTTCGGCAAGGACGAGAAGCAGGCTCCTGACGGAGGCGACAGAGAAAAATGTGCTCTCCTGAGTGCCTCTTTCCACTACTACATTCAAGACGACCCTTGTGACCTAATGAGAGGTGTTATTTGCGAATATCCTATGTGAAAGTAAAATGAACGCCATGAGAGACAAAATATCTTTGGACGTAGAGTAAAAATAAAATAAATAAATTTTATTTCATTTGGCTCATGATCATTCCGTGATTCAGAAGATTTGTGGTGGCCTATTGGAAACGTCTCTGACTGGCGATTGCCGTACTGAGGTTCGAGTCCTACTCAAGCTCTGTATCTTCTTGTAGTGTCTGCAACCTCACCATCCTTGTGAACTAAGAAAGAGGGGTTTCACGGATCCTATAGGTCTACCTGCTGAGTCATCATTAGCCATTACCTGGCCCAAGCTTGGGAGAACAGGGTGTTTGGGGGCTGATATACACACATGATCAGTCTCTAAGACTTTGCCACTGTCCCTTACCTCAGCTGTTTAAGAGCGGCCTTTAAACCTTAAAACTCATGTGTGTTTGTGCGTGCTCGCGCGCGTGTGTTTCTTAAAAAGGGCCCATTAAAGAAACAAAGGAAGTTGTAATAAGTCACTATATTTCGACTAATATACGTTGGTCCCCTATACGGTGAACATTTTATTGTAAACCGTGAAGATGACCAATGAGTATTGGTCGAAATATAGTGACTTATTTCCACTTCCTTTGTTTCTCTTATGGGCCTCTTTGAAGAAACATTTTAAATTGTTCGATTATAGTTAGAAATATTTATATATATATATATATATATATAGATATATATATATATATATATATATATATATATATATATATATATCTTTATATATATATATGTATACATATAAATACATATGTATACATATATATATATATATATATATATACTGTATATATATATATATATATATATATATATATATATATATATATATATATATATATATATATATATTTCCAATCGTGCTGAGCAGCATTGCCTGAGATATAACTACACGGTTTCTTTCCGTCCCTCAGGTGGGGGGATGGGGGTACCCAAAGAGGTACACTTGGAAACCACAATTCGTGTGTCTGTGCGCGTGTGTGCATATGTATCTAAACATTTAGCTGTCAACTTTTACGGCTGGGGTACATTTGTGATTCTTTATTAACTTATAATGACCTAAAGCCTGGATAAAATATTAGGGACAAGTATTCTGTGAAATTCATAAAATAATCTTTATAAAGGTAGTAGGTTGGCCCGGGCACCAGCCACCCGTTGAGATATTACAGCTAGAGAGTTATTGGGTCCTTTAACTTACCAGACAGTACTACATTGGATCCCTCTCCGTGGTTACGGGTCATTTTTATTTTGCCTACATATACATTGAATAGTTTGGCCTATTCTTTCCACATTCTCCTCTGTCCTCATACATCTGACAACAAAGAGGTTACCAAACAATTCTTCTTCGTTCAGGGGATTAACTACTGCTCTGTAATTGTTCAGCGGCTAATTCCCTCTTGGTAAGGGTAGAAGAGACTCTTTAGCTATGGTAAGCAGCTCTTTTAGGAGGATACTCCACACTCAAATTATTGTTCTCTAGTCTTGGGTAGTGCCATAGCCACTGTACAATGGTCTTCCACTGTCTTGGGTTAGAGTTCTCTTGCTTAAGGACACACACGGGCACACTATTCTATCTTATTTCTTGTCCTCTTGTTTAATTGAAGGTTTTACAATTTATATATGAAAAAGTCTATTTTAATCATGTTATTATTTTTAAAATATTACATTTTAAGTGTTAGTTTGTTCATTAATTCTCCTTTAGTTTATCTATGTCCTTGTTTCTTTTCCTTAGTGGGACATTTTTTTCCTTTTGGAGCCCTTTGGCTTATAGCATTCTGTTTTCCAACTAGGGTTGTAGCTTAGTTATTAATAATAATAATAATAATAATGATAATAATAATAATAATAATAATAATAATAATAATAATAATAATAATAATTCTTTCTCTACAAGCTTGTCCCTATTTGGGGTCGTTTTTATGATAATAATAATAATAATAATAATAATAATAATAATAATAATAATAATATAAAACTGAAGAAGCTTCTATAAACATTATTTGATAAAGTATTTTTTATCAGAGTAGTTTAATTTAGGTCATATCACAAATTAATTTCATAGCTCATGAGGGAATTTTATTTTAATAAGAAATGAAATAATTTATCAACAGATGATATCTGTAGGTGAGTGGAGAACACACATCAGGATTTTTCGAGCCTCACTCTATCCCTTTTTATCACTCGCTGTTATCTGAATATAGGTGGAAGCATAGATAACCATGATTCTTGGAATTTCTTTGATTTCTCTCTCTCTCTCTCTCTCTCTCTCTCTCTCTCTCTCTCTCTCTCTCTCTCTCTCTCTCTCTCTCCAGAAGTGGGTGAAAAATGTAGATAATCATGATCCTCGAGTTTCT
>NC_090746.1:73546877-73556877 GCF_036898095.1 Palaemon carinicauda
CCACCAAAGTTCGAGGCAACGAGAATATATTTGCATAATCACATCCTAATGGGAACTTAATTGCCTGGTATATCTGCGTTCTGGAAAAATATATAACGAAACCACAATTGCTCATATATTTTTAATTGAAACAGAAAAGCTATACGAGTACAGAATCGTATAAACATATTGTGGACTCCTGTAATACTGCCTGTATATGTATAATATTCAGCCTGTATAAAGCATTAAATTTAGCTACTTTATTAGATTTTTGTTTGATTATGGAAAATAAGAGAAACATAAATAAATGTCCCAGATCGGCAACTAAATAAAGATAATATTATTGTATATTCTTGTATCAGATCTTACAAACATATTCTTCATCGAGCAGGAAAATAATCTACTACTGACAGAATCAAGAGAAATGAAACTAGATACATAAAAATGAACTCTATCACTTCAAAAACATCTATTGTAGTATCTAGATAGACGAAGCAGGGCTATTGAAAATTAAAAACAAGTAGATATCCGAATTTTGAGATGTCTTACTACTACATACACCAGATGCAAATTATGAAAAAAAGGTATCCCAACAAATTGCAATGCTAAAAACGAATGCAACTGCAAATTACCATCAAGCAATTAGGCTCCTGAGAGAGAGAGAGAGAGAGAGAGAGAGAGAGAGAGAGAGAGAGAGAGAGAGAGTTAAAAAGATTTTGGATGTTGCAAAGATTTTCAGTCCATCTGCAGAGTCACATTTGCTCTTGGATAGGGCTCATTAGTTTAAACATTTAGAGAGATTATATGATTTTGTGTAACTTATTCTTGAACCCATTTACCGTGTTTCTGTCTACTACATCCGCTGGAAGCCTGTTCCATGCGTTTGCTATTTTGAATGTATTCATTCCCTTTGGACTGATTTGTGCTAAGCGTGAAGAGGTTGTTGTAGTCAACATTTGTTATTCCTTTAATACTTTCGAATGTCTCTGCTAGCTGTCCACTTAGCCGTCGAGTTTGTAGAGAGAGAGAGAGAGAGAGAGAGAGAGAGAGAGAGAGAGAGAGAGAGAGAGAGAGAGAGAGCCCATGAATTACGCATCCACTAATGTCTTCATCAGGAGACTTGCTAAGACAAGTCCCTTGTGACTTAATCCCAACCATTATCGTCAGTGAAATTGCCTCTGGAAGCAATCGTTGCCAGAGGGAACATGACTATTAATTTCTCCAACATTTCTACTACTACTCATGTCACTTCTGGTTGGTCCCTAGTCACGTCACTCCCAGTTGCTTCACCTCGCTTACTAATCTGACTTCTCGACAGTGTTGCCATTTACCAGTCATACTGTAGTTGCCAATACCACTAAAATATTTTTAATACACATTATAGCAGCTTAAACTCTACACTCGATCTGCTCTGTTATATTCTCTAAATTACAGGCTGTCAGTGTTTGATAGAACACTGAAAGGGGCACAAGTATACTTGCAGGCGCACACAGACACACACGCGCGCGCACACAGACACACACAGGCGCGCGCACACACACACATATACATATACGTGTGTGTATATATATATATATATATATATACATATGCAGGGTATATACTGTTTGCATATAAGCAATATATCTATCTATCTATCTATCTATCTATCTATCTATATATATACATATATATATATATATATATATATATATATATATATATATATACACATATATAATAAGGGTACAGATTAATAGAGTTCAGAACATTTATTTTCACTAAAATATTATAGCAAAACCGTAGCTTTAATGTGATATCTATAAAATTTAAAAAATTTAATTCAATACCAATAAAACAACATATTTCACAATATTAACATTGCAGGTCTGAAAAAAATGGAACTTCTGTTTTATTCCACATAGCTTTAGTCCCAAATCTTCTTCGAACTAAGACGTCTTTTAGATCCTATTCCTCCATCATGAAAAACTAATTCTACAAAGAAGTTTTTAATTAAAACTTCCTTTTCTGTTTCGGACTGATAAAATTCAACGTCCATTTTTGGGCTCGGATTTTTCAATCTGAAATTCCAAACATCGGGACCAAACCAATTGCCGAAATATTTGGCGAGTCAATGTTCAGGGAGATTTCATTCAACTGCAGCTGTAGAGATGAATCGCTAAAAAGCACAGTAACCAAATACATAACGACAGAGTTCTGGTTTCATTTATTGCCCAGTACATTCTGGTTCCTCCTTTTGCGTTTCATTTTTTGTGAATATCATCTTCGAATTTTTTTTTTCATTTTCTTATTTTCCTATCATGAAGATAAGTCCTAAGATTCTCTCTTTTTGAGTTTCTTTTTTCTTGAATCTATTTCGATTTATTTGTTTTTCTATTTTTCTTTTATAAAGGTAAACACTAAGATTTTTCCTTTTTGGTTTGCCTTTTTATTGAATTTTTGTTTCGATTTTTTTTCTTTTCCTATTGCGAAGGTAAACACTAAGATTCTCCCTCTTTGGTTTTACTTTTTTATAGAATATCTGTTTTGTCTTTTTTCCTATAAAGAAGCTAAACACCAAGATTCTTCCTCTTTGGTTTGCTTTTTAAATTGAATTCTTTTTACTTTCCTATTATGAAGGTGAACACTAAAATTTGATGAATTGAATACTAAATCAACAATTTATTTTTGAGTTTCGTGAACAATTACTACTTTCAACAATTCCTATTTTTTGCTTCAAGTGGATAAACGATACTTTTGGGATGCAGCTGCAGGACTCATACCTAAGAGGGAAAATATGGGCAAAATATCAATTTATGTCTCAAATTTTAAACCCGGGAAACTAAGTAAAAGATACCAAATATATATTTAAACAATGTTGGAAAAAAAACAAAGTGATAAAGAAAGTAAAATACGTAGATTATACAAAAAGTGAAAATAAGCAAGATTAAACGCAGAAAAGACACATTCATCAAGCAAGCAAATGAAAAAAGAGATTAAACTAAAACTAACGAGAAAAAAATAGACAAACTATAAACAAAGAAGTAAAAAACAAACAATAAACAATGTAAATGAGAAAATAATAAACAAACAAAAGCATAGAAGGAAATGCTAAAAATAGGTAAACACAATACACAAAACAAGAGACAACAAATAAGCAAATCAAATATCACACTGAGACACCAAACTTCCTTCTTTTCCAGCTAGGGATATACATGTAGCTTAGCTAGTGATAATATATATATATATATATATATATATATATATATATATATATATATATTTCAGGTCACGCTCAGCAGCATTTCCAGACCTATAACTACTCGGTCTCTCCCAGTTCCTCGAGTAGGGGGAAAGGGTGTAGTCATACCCTGGTGAGCCAGGATAAATTTTGGAAAAAAAGGGGAGGTGGGAAGGGTTTAATCTGTGTGTGTGTTACTATCCATGTAAATATTGAACCGTCATTTTTTACGGTTCTTGTACACTAGTAATAATTATACGATAATAAAACGTGACAAACCCACATAAGAAAAACAGTCTGACTTTGAAGGATCCAAATGGCTACAAATCTCTGAATTCTTGGATTCTAATGACGTTACATCAAACCCAAAGGACATTCATCAACCTACATAGTGTAGGACCTTCAATACAAGTCCGCTACAGAGAAGTACGAATGGTCAAGATTACTCGCTAAAGAGAACAAGTTAACTCACAGGAACGCAAGGAACTGTGCTCGTGGATCGTATGCTATTTGTTTGTCGTTGGGTGCAATTTGTGGAGTGAAGTGTTCCTTGGACGTGTATTAATTCAGAGAGAGAGAGAGAGAGAGAGAGAGAGAGAGAGAGAGAGAGAGAGAGAGAGAGAGAGTAGTATTCAAACACACCTACACGCACGCACACACGCATATATAAGTATATATACAATATATATATATATATATATATATATATATATATAAATATATATATATATATATAGATTTATATATATATATATATATATATATATATAAATCTATATATATATATATATATATATATATATATATATATATCTATATATATATATATGAATGTATATATATACATATATATACTGTATACATAAATAAACAAATAAATATAAATATAAATATAAATATATATATATATATATATATATATATATATATATATATATATATACAGTATATATATGTATATATACTGTACACACACACACACACACATATATATATATATATATATATATATATATATATATATATATATATATATATATATACACATATATATATACTGTATGGTTAACAAGATAAGGCAAAGCATAAATTTAACATTTGACCTTTAACCTCCCTGAAAAGTTTAAAGATAAAAATCTACTTCGGTAAACAATGATGCAAGGACGACTACCCACCGTACTCAAATCGACAGTAATACAAATGGCACGACAGGACATTAATTTTCGAATTCTGAGCCTAATGACCTTTCACCAGACACAATGACTGTCTATCTATCTATCTATTCAAATGAACCTACTGACCAATATGAATGGTTCAGATTACATCAGTGCAGAGAGAAACGCAATTCTCAAGGGAGAACTGCACTCATGGAATCTAAAATATTGCTTGCCACCTACTAAACGAAACTCCTAACTCGATGTAAATTGATTTTCACAGAGAATTGTATGTTTAATAAGAATACAAAGGTCAATCCGCTGGTGATTCACTAAATATCTTTGCATATTTCTATTTTTATTTTTCCCTAGAATTTATCGTGTAGCTTATGGTATGTCTAATATTTTTTTCCCTTTTACATAGCAATATTCGTAACTCGATGAAAACTGATTTTGAGAGAACTGTGTTTATTAGGCATACATAAGATATCTCTGCGTATTATTCGTGAAAGATTTTTGTATATTATTTGTATTTTTTATTCCTAGAAAACGGCTTGTAATATTTTTTCGTTTTTTTAATAATAAATAATTATTATTAAAATATAGGTTATTCAGGGAGATCGCATTTGATAATATTTGCCTGCGAGTAAACGTATGGTTCCAAAAGTTATTTACATTATTTTGAGCGAGTGGGCCGTTAGATTATAACTGAGAAGCGAGGTGAATGCAACTAAACTTTATTAAACAGACATCGAGCTTATATAACAGGACGTGCGAGCAAAAGCGTCACAAATATTCAAACAAAATAAAACATGAACTAGCATGCGTATTCAGGTGGTATAATATCAGTGCCGGGAAGAGCGATTGTTAAGACAAAAAGGCAATCCCGTTAGTGTACAAGAGCATATGCTCTAGCACGAGATATGCAGGTTTTAGACGATCAATGGAGACCCAGTCTTCTTTGTCTAGAAGGGTAATTAAGAAAGCCTTAGACATACGATGGCTAACGAGGAAAGGGCCCGTGTAAGTATCGTTTAGCTTGGAAACATGCAATGTGCAAATCTGTCGGTATGTGTTGCTTCACTGGGAGCTTGTAAGTCTGGCAGCATGGAGTAAATTTTCCCACAACATGAAATAGGTGCTGGGGATTATTGGTGGAGGTTGTAGACGAAAAAAATTGGCAAGGACGACCAACGGGTCAAAATACATCATTTCAGCTACCGAGACAGAACAGGAGTGAAACTTAATCCTAGGAGGATCCAGGGAAGTTGTGTGAATTAGTAGTAGTCATTGCAACGGGACATCAAAGCTACTTTGAGGGCGGGATGAAAACATTCAACTATTCTGTTGGCAGCAGGTTTTGTATGCAGTTGTCTAATGTAGATTGATACCCAGGGGATTCGCAAATGATGTCCACGATTGAGAGGCGAAAGTGGTACTTCTGCCTGAACTAATATGCTCAGGGATACTCAATCTGCTATCTACCTTGAGAATAAGGCAGAATGTACATGAGGCACATGTTGCAGTTTCCATGGGAATGGCTTCAGCCCAGCGAGTGGAGTGGTCAATGATGGTAAACAGGTAACGGTGTCCTTGTGATGTGGGTAGGGGGCCTACTATATCAACGTGAATGTGAGTAACTCGACTCAAAGGTTGAGGAATCCGTGTGTCAATGTACTTTTGAAGTTTGCCATGAAGAAGAGGCGTGGACCCAATCCTTAGCATCCTTAGTAATGCCGTGCCAAATGAACTTCATCTACAGAAGCGGTGCAGTAGATCCCCATGAGGGATATGAAAGGCCATGAATGAGATCAAGCACTTATCAGCGCATGGGAGCAGGTATCCATGGTCGTGGTCTCCCAGTGCTGACATCACAGCGAAGGATGGTATTGGAGTCGTCAAGGGGGACGTCTTCCCAATGGAGTGATGTGCAGGATGTCCTACATACTTGGTACTCTGGATTTTTTTGTTGGGCTTCAGCCAAGATATTGTAATCCAATCCCAGGTTAATGGCAGCCTGCCTGGGCAGCCTATGTGTTTCTTAACAGGGCGTCGGCAACAGGATTAATTTTCCAAGAAATGTGTTGAAGGATGTAATTGTATTCAGCAACGGCAGAGAGATGGAGAGATGTTGCCGTTGACGGGTAATGGCAAGACGGGCAGAACAGTCGTTAGGCTGTCAAGTGAAGGCATGCACCAGAGGCATGTGGTCCATGCAAATGATCAAGGGCATACCTTCTAAGAAGTGGCAAAAGTGACGGACAGCCAAATGCATTGCCAGCAATTCATGGTCGAAGGTAAAGTAGCCGGACTCCGCCTTGGACAGTTTTCTATTGAGGGCCAATGTGCTAATGGTTGTCAGTGGCCAAAACACGTACAAGTAGGCCATCGCTTGCAGTGGTGGCCTCCCCTGTCCCTAATCTTTTCTTTATACATGATGAAGGTAGAGGTGAGCGATTTTTGGTGGACACGGGAGTTTTCTGTTTTCTACCAAGGCCACTCTCCAGGACATGACGTACACTATCTAAGCCTGCAAACGTCTGCCCGGTAGCTGCCAACAGATCAACGATACCCACCCACTGTTATGCAAACCTCATACTATCATTTGGAAATGCCAAATATCATTAAAAGCTCCTCGTTGGTGATGTCACATTGACAATCCTTGGTGCAGATTTCCTCTCACATTTCCATCTCTTGGTTGATGTTGCTCACTGACGGGGGACGGTTAGCCAATGCAGACTCTTACACAATGACACTTCTTCTACCTGGCACCTACGACCTCGCTTTGCACATCAGTGCCTATGGCCACCTTCTCACGTCATACCCGGATGTCTTCCAACTAGAACTTTACCAAAGGAATAGGGTTCCTATCAAACATGGTATTAATCACCATATTAAGACGACGGGGCCCCCAGTGTTCGCCAAATTCAGGTGTCTGGCAAACGTTCGCCGAAATGGAAGAAATAGGTCCATGGCTGTCACCCTTACTAATCGTCCTGAAAAAATATGGCTCCCTCTGTCCAAGTGGGGATTACAGGCGCCTGAATATGGAAACAGAACCAGATCGCTACTCTCTCCCAAGCATCATCAGCATGACTTCCTACTTGCACACTCGACCTCCTGAAATGGGTATTATCAGGTGCCCATGAAGCCAGAAGACATCCCCAAGATCACCATTACCACATTCTTTGGTACATACACCTTCAATTACTCCTGATTTGGCCTTCGGGATGCTGGGGCTACTTTTCAATGTCTCATGGATGGCATCTTATGGAACCTCCTCCTTCTGTTTATGTTATGGGAACGACATGCTTGTGTTTTCTTTCTCCAAATATGAACACCTCCCTCGCCTATGCATCATGTTCAACAACCAATAGAACGGCCTTATAGTCCGGTAGGAGAAGTGTAACTTTGGTGACAACGAAGTATCATTCTTAGGGTACAGCATCACTCCTAAAGGAGTCCACCCCCTCCCTAAGAAGGTAGCAGGCGTTCAGAACTTCCCCACAACCTGGACCGTCAAAGCACTGCAAGAATTCTTCGGCATGATCAACAATCATTACCAATTCCTGCCAGCCTTTACCGCCACTCTTGTCCCCCTCAAAGGCAAGCCAAACAATCTGAAGTAGGGATCCCTTCAAGAAGTGGCCTTCTGCAACCCTAAGAATGCCCCAACAACAGTGCTGCTCTCAGCTTTCCCAAGCCACATGTCCCTCTCCTCCCCACCAATTCCAGCGATGTCACTATTGGTGCAGTACTCGAGCAGGTGGTCTATGGCTCACTGCGCCAATTGGCCTTCTTCATTAGGAAACTGTCCAAGGTGGAATCCGGCTACTCTACCTTCAACCATGAATTGCTGGCTGTGAATTTGGCTGTCCATCACTTTTACCACTTTCTAGAAGGTATGCTCTTTGTTCTCTGCAAGGACCACATGCCTCTGTTACATGGATTCACTCGACAGTCTGGCACCATGGTCCACCTCTCAACGACGACATCTCTCCGCCGTGTCAGAATACAATTGCACCCTTCAACAAATCTCTGGGAAAATGAAGCACAGGGGTACCGCTTTCACCTCTCATTTATGGACATTATTAGTGAATCTCCAGGGAATCACATCAGGCAACTGCTTATATTCCTGCTGTAAATGGAATGGTTGAACGTTTTCTTCACACCCTGAAAGCAGCTTTAATGTCCGGCTGCAATGATATCTGACTAATTTACTCTGCTTAATCTGGGTCCTCCTGTGACTAAGAACCACTCCTAAAGAGACCCAGGATGTCTTGGCAGCTGAAATGGTGTATGGAGACCCGTTGGTCATCCCTGAGGAATTTTTTCCGATGGCTACATCCTCTGACAATCTCCAGTCCCTACGTCTTCTTATGGGAAAATTTAATCCATGCCGCCAAACTTAGACGGGCCCTAGGGAAGCAACACATACCAACAGATTTGCAAAAGGTATCGCAAGTTTTTGTGCACAACGACACTAGCAAGTAAAAGCTAACATCCACTTACACGGGCCCTTTACTTGTGATCTGTCGAACAACGAAGACTTTCTTAATTAACATTTGTGGCAAAGTAGACTAGGTCTCCATTTACAGCCTTAAACCTGCATATCTTCAGCAAGATAACCCGCAGCGTGTGCCTCTCAAGAGCAGAGCCCCCTATTTCACATGTATGTCTTTCTTAAGGGGGGGGGGGGAACCATGTGCAGCATGCATTTCATACATGCTCTTACACTGATGGTATTTTCATTTTTTTACATCTCACTCTCTCCGCACATTGATAACAGAACCTGTTTAAGCTTGCCTTTCATGCTTTAGCTGGTTTGAGTATTTGTGGCGTTCTTGCTCGTAAATACTTCTATATAAGCTCGTTGTATATATATATATATATATATATATATACATATATATATATATATATATATAGTCACTATTCTTTATTTCTTTTTCATTTAAGGTTGTAGCTCAGCTACAACATATATATATATATATATATATATATATATATATATATATATATATATATATATATACAAACATAACCAAAGTAGATCTTCCTCCAGCAGATGATGGAATTAATCAGTTCTCTCTCTCTCTCTCTCTCTCTCTCTCTCTCTCTCTCTCTCTCTCTCTCTCTCTCAAAACCCGACGCCTTAATTTTCTTTAATAAGAGCACTTGCGGAACAGAAAGGGTCGAATCGATATTGACGACCGGAGGAAATGCCAATTCATCAATGAATGAAAGCATTTGTTGCGAGAGGATTGGGAAGACCGATGCTCTTACCAATGGTTTTTCCCCCCGAAGGAGGAGGAAGAAAAAAATCAATGCGAATTTCGGATACGAACAGCTAAACATACACGATTCATTCGTGTATGATTTTGTATACTTTATTGTATACTTGGGCGGTAACAGACACGTATATATATATATATATATATATATATATATATATATATATGTGTGTGTGTGTTTGTGTGTGTATGTGTGTGTTTGTGCATATATATGTGTGTGTATATATATATATATATATATATATATATATATATATATATATATATATATATGTGTGTGTGTGTGTGTGTGTATAGGTATAAATATTTTTTTATCAAATATTAAAAACAAGTATTCAGGTTTCTCAGTAAAA
>NC_090746.1:73561877-73564377 GCF_036898095.1 Palaemon carinicauda
AACGGAATCTCAGAACGGTATCGGAAGAAAACTTTCCCGGATTTCCAAATGGCTTCAGAAAAAATAGCCATAGACTTAGCATGGAATTCTGAATGCCTCCAGAACGGAATCTCAGAACGGTTTCGGAAGAAAACTTTTCCGAATTTCCAAAAGTCTTCAGAGGACATAGCCGTATACTTAACATGGATTTCTGAATGACTCCAGATCTGAAATTTCCAGGAGCAGTCCTGAACAACTCCTCCCCGAGCTTCAAATGACTTCTGAAGACCTGATCTTAATTTTTTCAAACGTAGCCTGCAACACCTCACATGATCTGTATGTAGCTGGCGAAATCTAACCAAGGAATTGCGCGTCAATAGGAGTAAGAGGAAATGAGTTGATGACTGGGAGAAGGATTTCACTTAACTCACAGAGATCGCGTTCTGGCGGAATAGGAAACTGCCGGTAAGAATTATGTGTTACGTCTTCGGAACACCATCAACTACAGATGGTTTTGGTTGCTGCCGAAGTTGCCGATCGTTCGTTTTATATCGCCCGACCTATAGAAAGACACGGGATCTTCCGTTAGCAGCTGAGCTTTGAAGATCATAATGTATGCGCCTTGAAGGATCCTTTGCTTAGGCTTTTGCGACGATGTCTTATTAAAGGAGACTCTTGGAAAAAGTACGAGGCTTTGTATCGGTGCAAAAACGGATTGCGGGGAATGAGGATGGAGGCAGAATGGTTCAACTGAACGGTGAGTGACGTGTAGTTCTTCAACAGGATTGTCCCAAAATTCGCCATTGAAGTAAGGACATATCCAGACGACATTGGTAAATATATCATGTTGCTCGTCATTTACTTTGGCATGATAGAGTATGCGGAAAAATCGATAGTATTCATCTCTTTACTCATTACCCAGATAGGTAAAGAATAAATGCCTTCGATTTCCCTGAGGAACCTGACGAAGTGAGGACTCGCGGCACTGAAATCTCTTTTGAAATCTAGAAGGACACTGACGAACTAAGGAAAAAGAGACAATGAAATCTCGAAAGAAACAGATAATCTAATGAAAGAAGATCTTGAGAACTAGAAGACAGGAGAGAACAGCGAAGAGGAGCCTCTAATGCCAGAGGTAAGACACCTAAAGATAGAAAGCCTCTAATGCTAGAAGTAAGGCACCTCAAAATATAGATCGAAGACCCTCTAATGCTAAAAGTATGGAACCTAGAAATATATGTCAAAGAACTTCTAATGCTAGAAGTGTGGGAGCTAAAGAGAAAGGTCAAAGAACTTTGATGTTAGAGGTGTGGGAGCTATAAAGAAAGATCAAAGAACTTCTAATGCTTGAGGTAAGGGAGCTGAAAAGAGGCCAAAGAACTTCTAATGCTAGAGGTGTGGGAGCTAAAGAGAAGCCAAAGAGCTTCTAATGCTAGAGGTGTGGGAGCTAAAAAGAGGTCAAAGAACTTCTAATGCTAGAGGTGTGGGAGCTAAAACGAAGTCAAAGAACTTCTAATGCTAGAGGTGTGGGAGCTAAAAAGAGGTCAAAGAACTTCTAATGCTAGAGGTGTGGGAGGTAAAAAGAAGTCAAAGAACTTCTAATGCTAGAGGTGTGGGAGCTAAAAAGAAGTCAAAGAACTTCTAATGCTAGAGGTGTGGGAGCTAAAAAGAGGTCAAATAACTTCTAATGCTAGAGGTGTGGGAGCTAAAAAAAGGTCAAAGAACTTCTAATGCTAGAGGCGTGGAAGCTAAAAAGAGGTCAAAGAACTTCTAATGCTAGAGGTGCAGGAGCTAAAAAGAGGTCAAAGAACCTCTAATGCTAGAGATGTGGGAGATAAAAATAGATCAAAGAACTTCTAATGCAAGGGGTGTGGGAGCTAAAAAGAGGCCAAAGATCTTCTAATGCAAGGGGTGTGGGAGCTAAAAAGAGATCAAAGAACTTCTAATGCAAGGGGTATGGGAGATAAAAAGAGGTCAAAGAACTTCTAATGCAAGGGGTGTGGGAGCTAAAAAGAGGTCAAAGAACTTCTAATGCAAGGGGTGTGGGAGCTAAAAAGAAGTCAAAGAACTTCTAATGCAAGGGGTGGGGGAGCTAAAAAGAGGTCAAAGAACTTCTAATGCTAGAGGTGTGGGAGCTAAAAAGAGGTCAAAGAACTTCTAATGCTAGAGGTGTGGGAGCTAAAAAGAGGTCAAAGAACTTCTAATGCTAGAGGTGTGGGAGCTAAAAAGAGGTTAAGGAACTTCTAATGCTAGAGGTGTGGGAGCTAAAAAGAGGTCAAAGAACCTCTAATGCTAGAGGTGTGGGAGCTAAAGATAGGTCAAAGAACTTCTAATGCAAGGGGTGTGGGAGCCAAAAAGAGGTCAAAGATCTTCTAATGCAAGGGGTGTGGGAGCTAAAAAGAGGTCAAAGAACTTCTAATGCTAGAGGTGTGGGAGCTAAAAAGAGGTCAAAGAACTTCTAATGCAAGGGGTGTGGGAGCTAAAAAGAGGTCAAAGAACTTCTAATGCAAGGGGTGTGGGA
>NC_090746.1:73571877-73576877 GCF_036898095.1 Palaemon carinicauda
GTTTTGACGTAATCTTTATTATTATTATTATTATTATTATTATTATTATTATTAAATAAGCTACAACCCTAGTTGGAAAAGCACAATGCTATAAGCCCAGGTGCCCCATCTGGGAAAATAGCCCAGTGAGGAAAGAAACCAAGGAAAAATAAAATATTCTAAGAACAGTAAAAACATGGAGATTTATATTTCCTATATAAACTATAAAAACTTTAACTAAACAAGAGGAAGAGAAACTAGATAGAACAGTGTGCCCTAGTGTACCCTCACGCGAGAGAACTCTAACCCAAGATAGTGGAAGACCATGGTACAGAGGCTATGGCACTACCCAAGACTAGAGAACAATGGTTTGATTTTGGAGTGTCCTTTTCCTAGAAGAGCTGCTTACCATAGCTAAAGAGTCTCTTCAACCATTACCAAGTGGAAAGTAGCCACTGAACAATTACAGTGCAGTAGTTAACCCCTTGGGAGAAGAAGAATTATTTGGTAATCTCAGTGTTGTCAGGTGTATGAGGACAGAGGAGAATCTGTATAGAATAGGCCAGACTATTCGGTGTCTGTGTAGGCAAAGGGAAAGAACCGTAACCAGAGAAAAGGATTCAATGTAGTACTGTCTGGCCAGTCAAAGGACCCCATAACTCTCTAGCGGTAGTATCTCAACGGGCGGCTGGTGCCTTGGCCATCCTACTACCTACAAAAATACAAATCAGTATCTAGATACCGGATCTGGAACATAATCATTTGCAGAAGTTAATAGAGTATTCCATGACGTAAGATCTATCTGTGGTGGAAATCTCGTCACGATCCGTCAATCTATTTTGGCGTTATCTTTAAAATGGAGAAAAATGCATATCCGGGTCAGGATCCAGATCATCTCCAAAATCTATTGGAGTCGTCCATGGCCTAAGATCTTTGGTGAAAATTTCGTCAAAATCCGTAGAGTAGTATTGACGCAATCCTATCTACAGAGAGTTACTGATAAATAAATAAACCGACTTAATGTTATAACCTCCATGACGGAAGTAATAACAAATAAATAATAGACAACTGTATTCTCTCTCTCTCTCTCTCTAGAATCAACAAAGCTTTACTCTTTCCCTAAAACCACCAAATAATTTGCTTACATCCACAGCATCAACATTGTTTACAAACGTCGCTTTGTTTACCTTAGAATTAGGAAACCTTGAATGAACGTCCGTTTACACCTGTTATCTACATTATCAGGTGATCGATTGGGCTTTACTTTTAACAGAGAGAGAGAGAGAGAGAGAGAGAGAGAGAGAGAGAGAGAGAACTTGGTTTACGGTTCTCCTAGCTATTGGCAAATGAACAACTACAATATCAAGATAAATGAATATCTTTCGAATTTCTCTATGACCAAGAGTCTGTGGCTGTATGAGGTTAACTTGATATATAACCAAACTACTACTACTACTACTACTACTACTACTACTACTACTACTACTACTACTACTACTACTACTACTACTACTACTACTACTACTACTACTACTACTACTATAATAATAATAATAATAATAATAATAATAAGAGCAATCAGAGATTACTGACCTCCGCCAAAGGTTAATGGAGTCGTCCATGGCTTAATATTTATCTGTCATGGATATTTCGTCGAAATCCATCAATTTGTTTTGACGTTATCTTTAAAATGGCAAAAAATGCAAATCCTGTTCTAGAATCCGGATCCGGATCATCTCCAAATTAAATGAGGTCGTCCATGATCTGAAATCTACATGTGGTGATAATTTCGTCCAAATCCGTCTGATAGGTTTGACGTTATCATTAAAATGGCGAAAAAAGCCAATCCACATCTAAAATCCAGATCCGAATCGTCACCAAAATTCAACGGGATCGTCCATGACCTAGGATCTGTATTTGGTGAAAAATTCGTCAAAATCCGTCGAATAGTTTTGTCGCAATCCTGTTCACAGACACACATAAAAGTATATATAGTATATATGTATGTATATATATATATATATATATATATGTGTGTGTATATGTATATAAATATGTGTGTATATGTATATATATGTATGTATTTATATATATATATATATATATATATAAAATAGAATCCAGATCTGGATCATCTCCATAATTTTAATGGGGTCGACCATGACCTAAGATCTATCTGTGATGAAAATTTCGTCAAAACCGCCAAGTAGCTTTGACGTAATCATCTCCACAAACACTGACAAATAAATAAATATATAAATAAATAAACTAAAATCCAGATCCAGATCATCTAAAAAATTTAATGGGGTCGTTCATGATCTAATATCTATCCATGGTAAAAATTTCGTCAAAATCTGTCGAGTAGTTTTGACGTTATCTTTAAAATGGCGAAAAATGCAAATCCGGATCTAGAATACGGATCCGGATCTACAAAATTCAATGAGGTCGTCGATATCTTAAGGTCTATCTTTGATGAAAATTTTACCAAAATCCGTCGAGTAGTTTTGACATAATCCTGTCCACAGATACACAGACAAATAAATAAACCGACTCGATCGTAATACCTCATTGGCGGAGTTAATAATTTCACAAGGTAGAAGTATATCATACATCCATATATGTATCGGCCACTGCATAATTATAAATATTTAATAAAAGATTAATCCAAGATTTAATTTGATATTTTCCATCCACAAAACCTGTAGGAAGTGTTGAATATGTGTATGTGTGTAGAGAGAGAGAGAGAGAGAGAGAGAGAGAGAGAGAGAGAGAGAAGCATAGTATTGCACTATGAAGGAAATAGAGAATGTTAGAAAGTGAAGTAGAAGGATTACAAGCCCAAGGCTTTGTACAATTGGCACCTGGTAAAACTAACACCCTCTCTCCAATAAATCATTCCCCGTTTCACTATGTTACGACACCTTGCCCCTTCTACAAATTTAACCTTTAAAGTAAGATGTTTTCATGCAGACCTCATATATTGCAGGCCTGTTTCGTAATTTCATTTGAAATTACTGCCATAAGGAATGTAATGTAATGTAATGTTGGAAGAAAATATGTTATATTATTCCTAATCCAAATATACTTGTAAGAATACAGGCGAAAATAAGATGACTGATAATAATAATAATAATAATAATAATAATAATAATAATAATAATAATAATAATCATCATCATCATCTCCTACGCCTATTGACGCAAAGGTCCTCGGTTATATTTCGCCAGCCATCTCAATCTTGATGATGAATGGAGAAGTATTGAATTAAAATTCAATACTTCTCCATTCATCATCTACTTCGCGCTTCATAGTCCTCAGCCACATAGGCCTGGTCTTCCAACTATTCTAGTTTGGTGAACTAATCTCTCTTGGGGAGTGCGAAGAGCATGCCCAAACTATGGCCATCTACCCTTCATCATAATCTCATCCAAATATAGCGAATAATAATAATAATAATAATAATAATAATAATAATAATAATAACAAACACTATAATCATCATCATCATCATCATCATCATAATAATAATAATATAATAATAATAATAATAATAATAATAATAATAATAATAATAATTCAAAGAGTTATAGGTGGAAATAACATCTCGTCAAAGTGCAGCAAATGTAATGCAAAAGAAGAAACCATCCACCACAACACCAGTGAATGTTCAGCACTTGCTCAGAATCAATATAAGAAACGACAAGATACAGTGGCTAAAGCTCTCCATTGGAGTCGCTGTAGAAAATATGAAATACGATGCAGCAACAAATGGTACGAGCATCAACCAGAATATGTGGTAGAAAATGATCAGGCTAAACTACTCTGGGACTACAATTTAAGGACGAATAGGGTGATACAAGCAGATCAAACAGATATTAATCTGGTACACAAGACAACGAAGATGTCGCAGTACCTTAGGACTTAAGAGTGGAAGATATTGGTAGAGAAGAAATAGAAAAAGAATCAAAACCTGCGAATTGAACTAAGAAGGCTATGGAATACACAGGTAGAGGTGGTGCTAATAATCATAGGAGCTTAAGGGTCTTAAGTCACTGAAAAGGAATCTTGAGACGGTAGGAGCCCTAGGATTGGTGCAAAAGAACGTGCTATTTGAAACAGCACGTATAGTGAGGAAAGTGATGGACTAATAAGGGAGCTGGATGCAAACCCAGAACCCCACACTATAAACCACCAGTCTATGTAGAGTGTAACTAATGATAATAATAATAATAATAATATAATAATAATAATAATAATAATAATAATAACAAGCAGTATCATCATCATCATCATCATCATCATAATAATAATAATAATAATAATAATATCCTCATCATCAAAATAATAATAATAATAATAATAATAATAATAATAATAATAATAATGATACCAAGAGCTTGAAGTAGTATAACAAAACTTCATCTAAAATAATACTCGAATGCATTCACTGAAAATTCTCAAAAGGAAACTTACAGCTTAATAATAAATTCTCTTATTATTCAAAGGTAAAATTGCCTTTATTGAATTGCACATTGACAGTAATATTTTATCCGAAATATATAAATAGAACTAGAACAGGCTTCTCTACACCTAAAGGAATGGAGTTACTCGTACATTGGTAATAAAAAATACTATTAGTTTATTGTTGTTTGTAAGCACAAATAACTTATTTTTTCCGGCCAAAAGGTATAGCAATATTTCATTAATTTTCTATACAATGAATGAAATTATCAACATTTTTCATAAGCTTGAAGTTTATACCGTCCAGGCTTTTAGTTTACAAATGTACCATCATACATATTTTGTAACGTACGTCGATACTCGTAAATAATTTCAGTTACACACACTCTCTCTCTCTCTCTCTCTCTCTCTCTCTCTCTCTCTCTCTCTCTCTCTCTCTCTCTCTCTCTCTCGGAATAGCACCTGACGCTTGCCACGAGGATCTAAAATTTTCATATCCGATAAACTCGCAAAAAAAGGAAAAGCTATGCGCGTGTTTTAAATTCATTCTTTTCTGTATT
>NC_090746.1:73581877-73584377 GCF_036898095.1 Palaemon carinicauda
AGGGTCTTCACTACGAAATATCTACTCCGATTATTCCACCATCCATGATAAGGCTTTTTATTCCATCCTCCTTAATTTCATTCAACTTAGCCTTTGTTTATTATTACTGTTGTTGTTGATGATAGTCATTTATAGAACCAACATTTAAAGAAGAAAAAAATTGGGTGATGACATTTTAAAAATAAAAATTTTCTCATGAAACTGAGTTTGAAAAGAAAACTTTATTTCAAGGATAATATGTGTTTTTTAAAGCAATAGAAGAATTCATGTTATATCAAAAGTATTTTAATGGAAGATACCTTTTCCTCTAAAACCAATTTTTAACAATGACAAAAAGAACATCCGTCGATATGAGACTTAAACGTATTGAATACTGATAAATTTAAGGATAAATAAAGGCTGAATAAGGCAAACGAACGTTTAATGCAAGTTTGTCACTATTTCTGGTGCTTTAATTGTTTGTTGAGACTTTTCTTATATATGGAAATACAACTTCAAGTTTAAAATCCAGTAAGCAAAACCCAAAGCTATAAGGTAATTCATATTTAGAAAATCTTCTAGATCATCGAAAGGTATTAGTCCAAAAGAAAAAAATAGACATTTTTGGGTGAAAGAATCTGTGAAAAAATTTCATTTTTAAGATCAATAACACAGAGAGAAAGCAAATTCACTCTAAGAAGAAGAAGAAGAAGAAGAAGAAGAAGAAGAAGAAGAAGAAGAAGAAGAAGAAGAAGAAAGGGACAAAAAAAGAATCAAGACGAAGCAAAGACAAAAAAAAAAAAAAAAAGAAACAAGAAGAAGCAGAAGACGAAAAAGAACCAGAAGAAGACGAAAAAGAGGAAGAAAATTTAGAACCAACAGAGCCCAAGTCGAAACCTATATAAAGAAGTTTTCGTAGAACATTTATGCGACGCATAATCCAACCGAAAGAGAATTTGGATGGAGACCAAGACATCAGCTTATATCTTCCGGTTCCTTTACAGTCTCCATGTCTCTGCACGCTGGTAGATTTATGATTAAGAAGAAAGAAGAAGGGGAAAACGGCACTAGAATGAAGGGGCTCCTCTTGGTCTATAAGGAAAACCCCTTATGTGCCCAAGTGGTAACCAAGTTTCATGAGATGAAGACTATTACTATTTTTCTATATGTTCATCTGCTCATGCAAGTTTTGGATATCAATCTAAGTATCTATTACTTCTGTTTTTTTTTTTAAAGTTAAGTCACATCTGTTTAAAAAAGAAGCTTCATGAACTTCAACTGTAGTTCAATAGAATAATTTTTTTTTTTTTTTTACTGTAAAGGTGGTAAATGGTACTTGAATCATTCTCTTTTAAAACACAAAAAAGAAAATAAAACTTTTAAAGTACAACATTTTATATAAAACATGTTAGGATTGTTATCATGTCAAAAAGACAAACTCTTGCTGTAAAATATGTCACGAGATTTAGTTTATCCCCCGGTTTAATATTTTTCCATTATTATTTTCTAAATTGATTTATTACCGAATTCTTAAGGGTATTATCCCTTTCTATTTCTCTTGCATTGTAAACTAACATATCATACGGTCTACTGTAACCTAAGTAATATAACAGTATCACAACTAATCTAACATAGTCCAGTGAGATGAGCTGTCTTATAGGTATCGTGACCTAACCTGTCAGAGGTACATAAACTAACCTAACATACAAATCACGACATCTTTTCTGATGTATGTGTTCCGTTCGTTTGCCTGACACAGTGGTATCATTAATAGCCTAACCTAACTAATGTTGAGTTACCCAACCTAACCTAACCTAGATTAAACAGAAGTCAAGTTATCTAACGCTGCTTCTGTCCATCCGTTATCCCTACGTTAAGGGATCGGTTGTCGGATGCACCACCTCCAATGCTTTCTATCAAAGGAATCCTCTTCAACCAAACCTCTTCTTTCCATATCATCCTTCACCTTATCTCGCCATCTAATTCTCTGCTTCCCTCTCTATCTACACCCCTATAAGATTTCTCCCAAGAGATCCTCACTCCCTCTCCAACATCCATCCTTAATATGTGCCCACTTCATCTCTTGTCACCTCTGCAATCACTGCTAAGTCTGCCATTTTTCTTATTACATAATTTTCCAATCTTTCAAGCAGTGATATTCCCATTTCCCATCTCTGTTCTCTGGAGCTAAGAGAGTCAAAGAGTCAATAACCTCAACATGATGGTGACTGGCTACACGAAAGCCCTACAAATCACTAGGTTTTATCAGCGACAGATAGAGACAGTTTATTGGATAGCGAGCGCTCCCCTAGTTCCGCTACTAATCTTTTCCCTAAAACGAGAAGGGGGCGGTGACCCCTAAATTTGTTTCGGATAAAGGCTGTCCATTTTGCAACGGGTGGGATAAATGAAGGAAGTTTAAATTGGAACAGAAAGACTACAATGTCGAGGTGCTTTTACCCAAGTATTAATTGAAAATGAATTTATATTAATTGAAGTCCTCTTTCATTTCCATATAAAA
>NC_090746.1:73591877-73604377 GCF_036898095.1 Palaemon carinicauda
ACCCTAGGGAACCCAAAACCGAAAGAGGCATCGTAGGTAAGACGTCTGGAACAAATACCTATCAATATAATTTTCACAATGATATTCAGGAAGGATAATAATAAGGAGGCACACTAAATGTATTGCCGCTAAAGTAATAATAGGGCATAAATAAAAGGCATGTAATAGTTCACAGGCTTTTATTCACAAGAATCAGTGCAAAAAATAATAATTAATCAACATTAATAGCATATAAAAAAATTGTTTTGTACACAAGTAATACATTCCAACGATACCCAGACAGAATGGTAACATCAAGGAACAAAAATATGACATAAGGAACCTTAAGGAACTTATGACAAGATAAATTGATAAACAGCTACAAATTCATATATGTACAAAGGGGGGGGGGGTTTAATCACCCCAAATATATTTAAATATAGCTTAATCAACATTTATACAAATAGATTATAGCACTGAAGGAACAAACATCATGTCGGAGAGACACAAGTGAACTTTAGAAGTAAAAGATTAATTGCATTTCTCTTTGTTTCTGAAGCAAAAACTAACTGTTTACTCATTGCAAATAACAAGCTGGAGGAGTGCCCTAGGACGCACTGTGGGCTACGTCATTGCAGCGGATTTGATAATGCCCCGCTTTCTCTACAGCCACGAAGCCCTTCGAGGTAAAAGGGAATACCATAGTGTCCGGAGCCACGAAGGTGGCCAACCTCTTACCAAAGGCGCCAAGCTGTGTATTAATACACCCCGCCGTCTTCATTTCCTTCACTGCCAGGTGTTGAGCCCTTGTGTGTTCCAAGAGGATCATTTCTTTAGGAATGGTGTCATCCCTCAACGGAACCCCTTCAGCTAACCTCACGTAACAAAAGGGGTACGCATCAATGTCTAGGAAAAAGTCCAGATCCGCTACCGGTCTAGAACCCAACCCCTTGCCAATGTGGAGGGTGCCCTCGGGAAGCACAGCGTGGCCAGCCTACCTCCAGGGGTTTTTCTGCGTGCAAAAAGGTAGCTGGGAAGGCAAGACTTTATCCTTAGTCGGTTCCTCTTGTTTCTTCAAAGCCTGGATCTCTTCATGCAAGGCCTTAAACATCATCAGCTATTATTGCTGATTCCTCTTCATGAAGGTTTTCATGTTAGCCAAAAGCCCCGGATCCATAGAATTACCCGATGTACTCAGGAACTGAGGTGGCTCCATGAACCCAGCAGGATATGGTGTGGGAAAAGAAGCCAGAACAGTTCCTGTCACGGAAGAGGTAGTCGTCACCGTAGACAGGGAGGCCATTGTCGTAGTGTTGGCTGAAGTGGTAGATACCACTGAATCCTTAATGGACGCCAAACTTGCTTCAACCACCTCCGGCAAGTAGGAATCATCCACTAGAAAGGAGGGGTTCTTTGTCCAACTCCACCGCGAAGAGAGCCAATTCTCTACCAGGGGGGAGAGAGGAGACCGTACACATCCTCTCAGAGTGTAGGCTCATTGCACATAACGCTTCATCAACCTGTATCTGGACCGTTGGGAGGGGATTTGGTTGAAAGTAACCCAAAACCGAATCAGGTGCTGCCTTGGGGAAGAGGATATCCCTCCACTCTCAGTAGAGGGGAGGTAAGGGACCTTCGGATCCGTGTTCTTCTTAAACCCTTTTACCCAGGTGCGAAGGGACCGCTGGAAGAACACATGGTCATCATCTGAGGTATCCTTCGAGATCCACCCAGAATGATACAGGTCCTTGCAGACGCTACAATTTCAAGGGTCCCAGTACGAGACTGGACCCTTCATCCTCCTACACTTCGCATGGGTTCAGCAAGTATCCTGACCGCAAGGATGCCTCACGGTCCTGGCACAAATCTGCACTCTACAGTGCATCTCCTTCAAAGACACCACCTTAGACGACGAAGAAGAAGCCATTATACTAGGAAACACTCCAAAAATACTGAAAATGGGCGCTCAACAAAACAACAACGTAAGCAGGAAGACGCTACGAACAAAGGAATGACTCATCAGTGACGAACGAGGGCACCATAGGGCGAGAAGATATGTAACGGCTTCCTCACTTATCCTTCCCCATAGTTAACTAGACTGGGTAAAGTCTGTTGGGGGTGCAGATATCTATGGTTATCTACGGATACGTCCCTGATTATACACGATATCTTCGGATAGTCGTTTCAGGGGTTAGAACCCTGTGATACCTGAGGGTAATTCTCTTGTAATATCACTCACAGAAATATTATACAGTAGGAAGCTGCCGAAGGGAACTTCCATCAGGGTGACATGATCGAGTCCAAAAATATATATTTATATACACACACACACACACACATATATATATATATATATATATATATATATATATATATATATATATATATATATAAGCCATAAATACCTCTTAATATCGAATTCGCTCTACCTGGGAATCAGAGACCGAAGGGGGAATTAATTCTCTAATAATAACTTTAGGTTGGCAAAGGAATAAAACTTGGACCAAGGAAACTGAGGTACAGAGATTTACCACTGGGCCACAAAGAGAGATTCGATATTAAAAAGTATTTTTGTCTTATTTGAATATATGGAAAACATGATTAAGTGTGAAAAATATCATATATATATATATATATATATATATATATATATATATATATATACATATATACATACATACATACATACATACATATATATATATATATATATATATATATATATATATATATATATATATATATATATAATTACCATTTAATTATGACCACAAACATGACGTTTAAAGGAAGGCATGGATCCTTCGAATACATTATTTTCTACAATACATTACTTTGTAAGATGAAGAAACAAAATCAGATAGATAAACTCTAAAATAATTATGCATGAACGCTGTTAATGACTTAATATAATCCAGAATTCTATAAAAAAATTTACATATTGCAATATGACAGTACAAAAACAATCCTTCCTACAATTATTTTTTTTTAGCACCAGTAGTAGTCCTTATTTTAGCATTAAAACATCCTTAGCAGTAATACATATATCTAAGCATCAAAAACTTTTTAAAATAATATTTTTCAACAATAGCTCTACTGTAGCAATAAAATAAAACCTTACCAGTAATACACCTATCTTAGGATAAAAATCCTTACCAGTAATAAATTTATTTTAACATTGAAATAATCCTTACTAGCAATACAATTACATTTAGCATCCAAATAATCCTTATCAGCAACATATCTATTTTAGCATTACTAAATCCTTAATCGTAATACATCTACTTTATGATTAACATATTAATCCCCAGCAATTCATCTACTTTAGCATTACAATATTCCTACCAGCAATACATCTACTTTAGCAATGCAAACTCTCTTACCAATAATATATATATTTGAAATTAAAAAAATCCGTACCAGTAATACATTCATTTTAGTATTTAAGAAATCCTCGCCAGCGATACTTTCATCTTAGCAATAAAAAACCTTTACTAGTAATAAATGTATTATAGCATTAAAAAATCCCCACAAGCAAATTCGTTTGCCTTCGACGAGAATAACTGCAAGAAAATCATGTTCTGATCACAATTTCACTCTGATCAATTAGTCTTGTTTCTCGTTTCCCTTGAGAACTGAGAAGGGAAAAAAGTCCCGTCTTCGAGTCCCCTCCAGAAATAAAAATCAGTTTCCCAATCGTCCTCCTGAGCTTAATGATTTCACTCTCCAATAATTGCGCCGGGGGGAAAAAGAGGGAAAGAAAAAGAAAAAAGGAAAACGTCTAGAGATTCGTCTGGTTCTTCAAGAAACAGAATCTTTATCTAACGAAGATTGATTCAATTCCGTTCTGCATTTCTTCGCTAATTAGGTTGATAGATTGGATTGCAATAATGCAGATTTTCTATTTACAATCGTTTTTGAGAAAGAAGTGAAGTGGGTGATGACTTCAGTCATTCATTTGCATGAGACGAAAGAATTTTTTATTTAATGGTGATTTATTCATTTTTAGATTGATTAAAACAAATCTTGTTCATCTCTCATGGAACGAATAAGTCAAAATAATTTGAATATAAAGACTAGGTTGCAACATTCAATAGAAGGGTTTCCCTTTTGAATTCTTTATCACCTTTATCCCCACATTAAGGGGTTGGTTACCTGATGCGCTCTCTCCAATACCTTCTATCAAAGGCATCCTCTTCCACCAAAAACTCTCTTGTCTACCTTGGAAATATTTCCTTAATGGTTTTATACAAAGCCAGTCTAAAATACCCTTGACCTTTAACTATCTTGCATAAACATAACAAAGAGCAGGCTACACCTCACAAGTGAGTTAAATGTATAAGGTCAGTATTAGTACTCAAAAAATTACTGCAGAAAGCCAAGCTTCTGAAAGCTAAAAGTCGATTAATTACTGTTTTCCATAAAAGACGGAATGTTGCCAGGATAAAACAAAATAACTTCCTCCAAGGACAAAATAACTCTCACGGAACAAAATAGTTTCCTGCTGGGACAAAATAACTTCCAGCTAGGACAAAATAACTTCCTCCCAAAACAAAATAGTTGCCTACTAGGATAAAATAACTTCCTGCCAGGACAGAATGGCATCTTGCTAGGACAAAATAACTTTCTGTCAGGGCAAAATAACTTCCTGCCAGGACAAAATAGCTTTCTGCTAGGGCAAATTAACTTCCTGCCAGGAGCAAATAGCTTTCAGCTAGGACAAGATAACTTTTTGCCAGGATACCGTAACTGTTTGAAGAAAAAGTACCAGACTATGCCCTCATGACCTTTAACACCTCATTACTTAGTCAAACCGCTGAGACCAAAATCAGTCCTAGGGTGCAATATGATGTAATATTTCATCCTTTCCTCTAGCTCTGAAAGAAATGAAATACAAAATACCTACTATGAACGAAGATATATGAGATTTTTTTGAAAAAAGGCCCTATTTCTGGGGTCCGAATCTAGTAAGGGCCGGGGTCAGAGAAAATGTCCAAAAATTTACGGTGTCAGATTTTGTGTTAGACTGCAGCATAGAGGGAGCAAACGAAAATCAAGTTATTTACCGTCAAGACTATAGAACAATCCATAAAAAACAAAAGAGTTTACCAAAATAAAGGAAACTGTTTAGGAAGAGGGACAATGTTAGGAGAAATAAATTAAGCTAAATGAACCATTGTCAATTATCATCCCTCAGGAGTCAAATTGCAATTGACTGCATGATTCAAAGTTATGTGGCGTTAGAGTTATCAGGGTTAGTGAGAAAAAAAAAACAAATTCGATATTTCGGATTTAAAAAGGATAAGAAATTAGACAAATCTAAACGCAAGGGTAAACACTTTCAAACATTTCATTCACCTAACAATTATAGAATTGGAATCTCTCGTCATGATTTCTCTTTACATTAAGAAAAATTTGTTTCTAGTTATCGGTTAGTTAAAGTAACTTGTGTGTTAAAGGAACGATATAATTACAATATATATTAATAACTATACTTATTCTGAAGCCATTAAGACGATAAATGAATAAGGAAAATATACACAAACTATGAGAGAGAGAGAGAGAGAGAGAGAGAGAGAGAGAGAGAGAGAGAGAGAGAGAGAGAGAGAGAGAGAGAGAGAGAGAGAGCCTAACGGTATGTAACTAACCAAAGTAAACTGCAAACCATTTTCGGGAGTATGATACCCAAGTTGACACAATGTCCAAAAACTGAAACGGCCCTAAAAGACATTAGTTCTCCTCGTGAGTCGACTGATGGGCCATTTGCCATTACCAAGATTCATACCGCAACACTTTCTCGTGGTTTCTCGATGCAAACTTCCTGCTGTGTGATATTTCTTGCTTGTGTTTGATTTACAAGAAGGCTGCCAGCTTCAGCTGCTGTTTCTAAGTATTTACTTTTTAGTTTGCAAGAATATTAAAGCACAATAATAGATTGTTTGTTATTTTGTTTCATATTTGTGTCGGTATTTACAGTATATGAATAAACTTTTGTTTATTTAATTTCATGTAAAGTTCTTTCCGAAATTTATTTGTACACTAAAGGGTAAAGTTTAGTGGTGGATCGCTTTCCTAGTTACATCATTTTAGTGTTGTCGTTAGAATGTTACAACAACAACAACAACAACAACATCAATAATAATAATAATAATAATAATAATAATAATAATAATAATAATAATAATAATAATAGTTTTCTGTTTCTTTTTTTACCTAATTGAATCGCTCTTTAAAAATATTGAAGTGAATTCACATTCTCATTATTCGCAAACGTAACACAATTTTTGTGTAACTCTGGTCCATTATTCCAATCATTATTATTGCGGACATAACATCGCAGATGAATAAAAAATGACCAAATATTTTGAATATTATACATTGTGCTGTTATTGATAAGAAATAAAGATTATAATAAGGTTGGAAATCTTATGGCCATTTCAACTAAACTCGTGTAACTAACAGCTAAGTAATTTACTAATTCAACAGAACTATAATGAATTATCTTTATACCCTCGTAATTTAGTAGAAAGACACTAGTTCCACTTGCCTGTTGCCATAGGTTCGATTCAGGAGCGAGGCACAACGCCTCAAAGCCCCCAGAAGTTCACTCAATTTTAAGACGGCAAGTGTGTTTGGAAGTGTCAAAATTAAGGTCATTGGCTAGCAACTTCACTCATGAGAATATCCCAAGATATAGAAAGACGGAACTCTACTGAGGCCAACACTCTCTTTCTATTTACACACATACATATTTATTTATATGTATGTATGTATGTATATATGTGTGTGTATATATATATATATATATATATATATATATATATATATATATAGATATAGATATATATATATATATATATATATATATATATATATATATATATATATATATATATATGTATGTATGTATATATACATGTATATACACACGCACACACACACACACACACATATATATATATATATATATATATATATATATATATATATATATATATATACAGTATATATACAGTAATACCTTGACATATGAGCACCCCAACATATGAGCATTTTGAGAGACGAGCAAGCAGCCAAGCAAATTTTTGCATTGGGATACGAGCAAAAACTTTAGATGCGAGCATGCTTACAGATGCTGAAGCTAAGTGGCTGGGCGCTTGGGAGTGCTTTAAGCCCGCATCACTCATTCATTTCACATGATCATCGACTTTAGTACACATCTCCAGTGTTGTCTTTGCATTATTTACGTGATTTTAACTGTACAATTATGAACATTCTTTATAATAAGCGATGGGTCCTAAGAAAGGAAGTGGTAATGTTGGCAGTGAGAAGAAAAAACGTATGATGACGACAAGAGGTGAAACATGAAATTATTGTAAAACATGAGTTTGGTGTCCATGTGAGTGGGTTAGCATGCTATTGCGAGCTGAGCACCTCGACGATATGTCCATTCCTCAAACAATGAAAAAATACACATAAAAAAGTATATAAAAAAAATAGGAATAAGATTTGAAAAAATTAAGCTAAGTTCAATTAAGTTCATTTTAAGTTTAAGTGTTATGCTGTGTAAGAAATAGTAAATACAGTACCATCCAATTCTCTCTCCTTCCCTCCTCCATCCCTCCACCTTCGCACACCGGTGTTAGCCGGTACAGTCTGTCTCAAAGGTAAGAACTCCATAATAAAGTCACATTTTATGCTAGATTACAGTCCAGCAATCATTCATGGTATTTTGTGAGAGTATGTAAAGTATTATAGCAATTTAAAGTATGTTTTTCTATTATTATATAATTGATTTGGGTGTTTTAAGAGTACGGGAGCATATTAATTTTTTTTCAGTTATATTATATGGGGAAATTTACATGAGATATGAGTAAATTGACATAAGAGCTCGGTCCTGGAACGGATCATGCTTGTATGTCAAGTTATTACTGTGTATATATATATATATATATATATATATATATATATAAATATATATATATATTTTTGGGCTCAAGCCATGTCGTCCTGATGGAAGTTCCTATTGGGTAGCTTCCTAGGGTAAATTACAACTACGGCGATATTCCCAGAGAATTTACCTTAAGGTACCAGAATTCTAACTCCTGGAGCGAATATCCCTCGTGAAAGGGATATCGCGACATATCAGAGGACGTATTCTTGACACGCCACATGGCAATCTGCACCCCGAACAGAGATTACGTATCGCAGGGGTCAATTGGCAAGAAACGAAATCGGGAAAGAAATGGGGGAGCCGCTCCCAAGGCTCCCTATCTACCGTTTCGTAAGCGTGCCTGGCGCCAATCCTGGCGCCATCTGTATTCCTTTTTGCGTAGCTTAACAACTCGGTGTTTTTTCCTGTGTTTCTCGCAAATCTTGGATTTATTCTACTTTTCATGGCTTCTCCAACTTCGTCGGCCTCTGATAAGTTGAGTACCATGTCTTTTATGTATAAATGTAGGCTCTTGGTAATTTTAAAGTGATTAATAGAATTAATCTTGGTTACAAGAGCCATAGCCTACCGGAGGCGTCATGGACGCTGTCGCTCGCTAGGTATAAGTTTAGTTAGCCAGAGCGACATTCCCGGTTGTTTTGCTTTAATAAATTTTAGCTATTTAGCGTTACATAGGATTTCCTTTCGTGCTTTAGTATTATTTTGGCGAAGTATTCGCCAATTCTGGCCTACGCTAGGCCATGTAGCCTAGTCGTTTGGTCTTAGTACTTCATGCATGATTTTGGTTTTTCCGAGTGTATTAAAATTTTATTGAAGCTTTAGGCTGTTTTTTATACATTTAAGATTATGTTGAATATTTCCAAGATAGTATACGAGTGAGTTTCGGTGATTTAGGTAATCGATTCTCTTGGTGCCTAGGCTAAGTTGCTTATGGAGCCTTAGTATACTTTCTCATACTCCCCGGTTGCTTTCTTTTCTTCGGAGAAGGTATGCAATCTCTTTCCCTCTGTTTAAGCCTTGGGCTTATCCCTAAGTGGTTTATCTGAATTAATTTTCGATAAAACTATACTGGGGTGTTACTGTACCTTCCTGTTCCAGTAAGTCTGGTTTCAAAGAGGGACAGAACAACAGAGTTTTTAGTCTGAGTCTGTGTTTGTCTGGCTTGGGGTAGAGTCTCCCTCGCTGGCCTGGCACAGACATAGGAGGCTTAGCCTCCTTAGGTCACTACCGAAGGTTTCTGTACGAGATGATTCCTTCTTTTGTGATCTACCAGACTAGTCCTTGTTGCTGTTCTCGGGGGAGGATAAGATTCTTTCCCTGGGAGTAGCAACACCTTCCTTGCTTTGGTTCTCTGGGAGCTGGCAAGTATTGCTGGCCTCCCTCCTTGGATCTCCCTTAGGCTAAGATGAGTTTCTTGGCTGCGGGTGATCCTTCAATAAAGCAAGGTTGGTAGGACCCTCTTTTGTCCCTTCCCCCTCTATCTCCGTAATGGCCTAGCCATTACAGTACTGTACGTCATTCTACATCTGGACCTAGAATAGGTTAGGATGTGGAATTGACTCAGTCCCTTTCCGGCCGGCAGGGCTGCCGGCCGGCAAGGGTCTTCTGCTTTGAGTGCTGCCCGGACCTCCCTTGGTCCCTCATCCATGCCTGCCTGTAGAGCCAGACGGCATTGGTCAGGAAGCTTGAATTAGATTCTCCCCTTCCTTATATGCACTCTTTAGGATTGCCGGGCTTGGAGGTAGTGTACACTCTTATCCCGGCATCCATTCTGTTATTCTTCTAGTGCTGTACCCGACCCGGCTGCCGGCCTATGAGGCCGGCAGCTGGGCAGTCGTAGTCCTCTGGTTCTTTTGCTGCCGGCTGGCATAGGTCGTGTACCTTTGCCGGCCGGCTAATGTCAGCCCTTGTCTGCCGGTCGCCAAGTGTGGCCGGCAGCCGGGTACTACCTTGTGTAGTTGCCGGCCGACATTGGCTGTTGCCGGCCGGCAGTTACTGTCATTCTGGACTTGTCGCCACTCAACAAGTTCATAGTGAATTGCAAATTCAAGATGCTAACACTGCAACACATAAGGACCTTACTGCCCAAGAGGGCATATTCCGTCTCTATAGACTTGTCAGACGCCTATTGGCACATTCCAATCAACCGTCGACTCTCCCCCTACCTAGGGTTCAGGCTACAACGAAGATTATACGCCTTCAGAGCCATGCCATTCGGGCTAAACATAGCCCCAAGGATTTTTACGAAGCTTGCGAGCGTAGCTCTCAAACAATTACGACTAAAGGGAATTCAGGTAGTAGCCTACCTGGACGACTGGTTGGTGTGGGCAGCATCCGAGACAGAATGCTTGCAAGCTTCCAGTCAAGTGATCCAGTTCCTAGAGTACCTAGGTTTCAAGATCAACAGAAAAAAGTCTCGACTTTCTCCATCTCAAAAGTTCCAGTGGCTGGGAATCCACTGGGGCCTTTTGTCACACCGTTTCTCCATCCCGGCGAAGAAAAGGAAGGAGATAGCGGGTTCTGTCAAGAGATTTCTAGATTCCGAAAGGATATCAAGACGCGAACAGGAGAGGGTACTGGGCTCTCTCCAGTTTGCTTCGATGACAGACCCAGTGCTAAGAGCACAGCTAAAGGATGCAACCGGAGTTTGGAGAAGTTATGCATCAAACGCGCGAAGAGATCTGAGAAGACCAGTTCCGCTTCGGCTACGTACTCTTCTCAGGCCTTGGTCCCAAGCCAGACATCTAAAGAAGTCGGTTCTTCTTCAGCCACCTCCCCCGTCGGTGACAATTCACTCAGACGCCTCGAAGGAGGGATGGGGAGGTCACTCTCATCGGAAAAAAGTCCAGGGGACTTGATCCAAGCTATTCAAGACCTTTCACATAAACTTTCTAGAAGCTATGGCAGTGCTCCTTACCTTAAAGAAAGTTTCCCCGCGTCACTCGATCCACATAAGGTTGGTGATGGACAGCGAGGTAGTTGTGAGATGCTTGAATCGACAAGGATCGAGGTCACCACCTCTCAACCTGGTGATGTTGGCCATCTTCCAATTGGCGGAAAAGAAGAAGTGGTACCTGTCGGCAGTTCACCTTCAAGGAGTCCGCAATGTGACAGCGGACGCTCTATCCAGGTTCACACCGATAGAGTCGGCATGGTCCTTAGACGCAGGATCATTCTCCTTCATTCTGAATCAAGTCCCAGAACTGCAGATAGACCTCTTTGCGACGAAAGACAACAAGAAGTTGCCCCTGTACGTGTCCCCGTACGAGGACCCCTTAGCGGAAGCAGTGGATGCGATGTCCCTCGACTGGAACAGATGGTCCAGGATTTATCTGTTCCCTCCCCACAACCTTCTGTTGAGGGTCCTCAACAAACTGAGATCCTTCAAGGGGGTAGCGGCAATAGTGGCCCACAAGTGGCCGAACAGCGTGTGGTTCCCCCTGGCATTGGAACTACAGCTGAAGTTTGTACCGCTACCAGATCCAGTTCTGACCCAGCGAGTCCAGAAGTCGACTGTCTGCGCTTCATTACAGAAAACCCGGACCCTGCAGCTCATGATTTTCTCTCCCTAGCGGTGAGAAAGCGTTTCGGGATTTCGAAAGCCAGCATAGACTTCCTAGAGGAATATAAGTGCAAATCTACTAGAAGGCAATATGAGTCATCTTGGAGAAAATGGGTGGCCTTTGTCAAGGCGAAGAATCCGCAGGAGATCTCGACAGACTTCTGCTTATCTTTCTTCATCCACCTCCATGGTCAAGGATTGGCAGCTAACACGATTTCAGCGTGTAAGTCTGCTTTGACAAGACCCATTCTATATGCCTTCCAGGTCGACCTAGGTAACGAGATCTTTAATAAAGTTCCGAAAGCCTGCGCTAGGCTCAGACCGTCAGCACCTCCAAAGGCCATTTCATGGTCTTTAGACAAAGTTCTTCATTTCGCTTCTCTGTTGAGCAATGAAGAGTGTGCGTTAAAGGATTTGACACAAAAAGTTATTTTCCTATTTGCACTCGCATCCGGGGCCAGGGTTAGTGAGATTGTAGCCCTCTCGAGAGAGGCAGGTCGTGTTCAGTTCCTGGATGGGGGAGAACTGAACCTGTTTCCGGATCCTACGTTTCTCGCCAAGAATGAGTTACCCACCAACAGGTGGGGTCCTTGGAGAATCTGCCCTCTGAAAGAAGATGCATCTCTATGTCCAGTAGAATGCCTAAAGGTCTATCTTCATAGAACTTCAGACTTCAAGGGTGGTCAACTATTTAGGGGAGAAAAATCAGGCTCAAATTTATCTCTGAATCAACTCAGAGCGAAAATCACACATTTTATTCGCAGAGCGGATCCTGACAGTACACCTGCAGGTCACGATCCGAGGAAAGTTGCCTCATCCTTAAATTTCTTTTATTGTATGGATTTTGAACATCTCCGTTCATACACTGGCTGGAAGTCTTCCTGAATGTTCTTTCGCCACTATGCGAAGCAAGTAGAGGAACTAAAGAGATCTGTGGTAGCAGTGGGTCGCGTCGTTAACCCTACTGTTTAACTCTGCGAGGAACAGTGGTTTTAATTGGGACGA
>NC_090746.1:73609377-73611877 GCF_036898095.1 Palaemon carinicauda
GTTTCAGGGTCACCATAGAACTTTAAGGGTATATGTATTTGCAGTAAGTCCTCCATGAGTGTTGAACTAAAATGGTATAAATCTTTCACTACTATTTATTTCAAAAGACTAAAAGGATAGAAATGAAATGGTGTATCAATTTTGTTTATAGTCGACCTTCCGTAAATACTAACTCCATCTCTGTTTACAGGTTCCATCAATAAAGGGTTATTCAACAAACAAACAAATAGGACGAAAATGGAAATCAACTAATCTGTTTACCTTTGCCCAATCTGTAATTTTTCTCCCATCACCGGATGGAGCGCTCTCTTGGACTAGTCATTCTTTCCACAGGAACTACTTTGACCAAACTTTGCCCAGCTCGTAACAGGAACACTTAACAGAGACAAACGGCCCAAGGAGAAAAACCTGGCTGCTAAATATTGGCAGATCTCCAAGGTATCAAGGGATTTCTTTTTAACTAAACCTCCAAGAAGAAGAACGATACCAAAACACTGCTTGGCTTAGACGAGAGGTTACGAGGTATATACTTTACACTGCCCAATAACATCTTCCTTGAAAGTAATCAGAAAATAAGTCAAGTTTTATAGTATTCATTATACAACAGTGAATACCATTTTCTTTATCGAAAGTAATCAGAAAATAATTCTGGTTTTATAGTGTTCAAAGAAAATTTGCGAAAATATAAAATTATTAGAACAGGATACCCTAAAGATAATGGATAAACTACTTTGTCAATGGTTCTCGTTAAGTGGAAAGACCCATTGGCGGGTGAAAAATAATTTCTTATTAAATAACAACTCTTGAATAAACAGAACTCTCATTAAATGAAAGAGAGGTGTTGGGAACGCTGTTGTCTTAATAGCTTTCTCTCCAGTAAATTAATTTGATTCGCATTCTTTACAATCTTAATCAGAAGAGAGAGAGAGAGAGAGAGAGAGAGAGAGAGAGAGAGAGAGAGAGAGAGAGAGAGAGAGAGAGAGAGAGAGCAAGTACTGTACGTAACTGACTGACGTGAAGTTGTAAAATAGATTCTAAAAAAAGAGTTCCTATCTAAAAAGGCGTACAGAGAGAGAGAGAGAGAGAGAGAGAGAGAGAGAGAGAGAGAGAGAGAGAGAGAGAGAGAGAGAGAGAGAGAGCAAATACTATGCCAGTAAAAAATAGGACTGCTATTATTTTTTTAAAGCAAGAAAAACGACAAAACCATCTTCAAAGAGATTGAGAGAACTTTTGAGAACATATCACAAATAAGGAAACAAGAAACAGTGTCTTAACGTTCAAGAAAATAAAGTTATGAAGTTTGGAAGATAACTGAGCTTTTGATATTTTACCACACAATGACATTAGCATAGCATGACCTCATTGTTTGACATTAATTGATACGTTATGATATACTGTACTTAAATCGTGGTCAGGAACAAGTATGTAAATTTTCATGAAAATATGTACGACAAAATAGTCAATAGACAGAACTATGAACTATAGATCCTCGAAAATAAAATTTTATAATTCTGTTAAATTATATGAAACATATCCACAATAAAATAAAATAATTAAAACTTGGACAAATGGGGAAAGTAGAATCAGTAAAATCTATTATTATCATTATTATATTATTATCAAAAGCAGTAGTAATGATAATAGTTTGTAATTTTTACAAGCCAAGCTGCAACCCTTTTTGGAAGAGTTGAATGCTACAAGCTTCCAAGCCCTTATTTGGAAAATAGAGCTGAAATAAAAAAAAAAAGAAAAAGGAAAGGAAAAGTAGAGAATAAACTATATTGAAATAAGGAAAATTCACTGTACAAAGCAACTGAGCTTCAGTCATTATTTTCTATCACTGCAATTAAACAGGATTGATTCCTCACTCAGTAACTTTGAGTAACTGGAACTCATAAAGATTCTCCAAAATACCATGAACTCAACTACCCTTTGCCTTCCAAATTCACTGTCATCCCAAACCTCCCCTTATTTATCTTATCCTATCCTTGATTTTTCATTACTCTATGGAATTACCGGACCCTACTTTTACAGGCCCCATTTAGATCTGATTGTTCTTTTATCTAGCTTGAAGTAGCTAATTTTATACCTTTCCTGTCATCATTTTATTCTTATATAAACATATACTAGACCAATATACATGTATATATATATATATATATATATATATATATATATATATATATATATATATATAAAGAAAGAGAGAGAGAGAGAGAGAGAGAGAGAGGAGAGAGAGAGAGAGAGAGAGAGAGAGAGAGAGAGAGAGAGAGAGTCAACAATATCAAGCGCCAATTAAAGACCAAATTTAACCACACGAAATAATCTAAGAAGTTGAAATCAACTAAATCTAATTATTTCTCCATTTTCCCGCATGTCTAAACTCTTCCAATTTCAAAAGCTTTCCCACAAGACAAAATAGGCACATAAATAATTCTATTGGCATATGACAAAAGCACAAGATGGTGCCTATCTGGTTATAGGGACCTCCGCTGGTTGA
>NC_090746.1:73613503-73616003 GCF_036898095.1 Palaemon carinicauda
TCTTCATTATAAATGGGAGATTATTGTCGATGTTATTGGCGTTCTTTCGATACACAAAACAAAATGAAAATTTCTCTTTCTGTTTACATTTCCCTTTCTACGACCATTTCTTTCAATTTGTACATCTCCCTTCTTAAAGCATTCTTTAAATGCGAACCCGTTTCTCTGCTGTATAATTAAGAATACAACTCTACAACTCTGATATGGCTCTGTCACGGAATATTATACTTAATCACAGATTCCCTGTCCAACAAAACAGATTATTATTATAATTATTACTATTATTATTTTCATTATTATTATTATTATTTTTATCTCGAAGATAGATAGGGTTAGGAACGAAGTAGTGAGGGTGAGAACGGGTGTAAGAAAAGAGTTAGCAGCTAGAGTGGATATGAATGTGTTGAGGTGTTTTGGCCATGTTGAGAGAATGGAAAATGGCTGTCTGCTAAAGAAGGTGATGAATGCAAGAGTTGATGGGAGAAGTACAAGAGGAAAGCCAAGGTTTGGTGGATGGATGGAGTGAAGGAAGCTCTGTGTGATAGGAGGATAGAGTGAGAGGGGCAAAAGAGCGTGCTAGAAATAGGAATGAATGGCGAGCGATTGTGACCCAGTTTCCGGTAGGCTCTGCTGCTTCCTCCGGTGACTTGGATGACCACGGAGGCAGCAGCAGTAGGGGATTCAGCGTTATGAAGCTTCATCTGTGGTGGATAATGTGGGAGGGTGGGCTGTGCCACCCTAGCAGTACCAGCCGAACTTGGTTGAGTCTCTTGTCAGGCTGGGAGGAAAATAGACAGGAGACGTCCCATTTTTTGTTTCATTTGTTTGATGTCAGCTACCCCTCAAAATTGGGTGCAGTGCTTGGTATAATGTATGTATGTATGTATGTATGTATTATTATTATTAAATCATTATTATAACTTTTAATCTCTTTTGGTACAAGGTACAAACGCGAGGATGCAACCAATAAATGGAAAACATGAAAATGCAGATATCAGAATCATATAAACAAAACTGACTAAATTGCAGAAAATAACGGAAACAAAAATATACAACTCTAACACGAAAAAAATGACAAAATGTTTAACATTAAAAGACAAAATATTGAACAAATGTTTAATGAAACAGACAAACAAGACAGACAAAATATTGAAAGGGAAAATATATATGAAAGAAATTAACCAGCACAGACTTTGAAATTAGGTAGAAAAATGAGTAAATAGGAAAAAAAAAATACAAAAATTTAAATCAGTAAAATAAAATCGCACCAAATTCCAGAAAAGAAACAAATATGTATGCAATTATCTATGAAAAAAAAATTGTCTAAATGTTTATATTTAGACCAAATGTTCGCCAAATGTTAAATGAAACACGCCACGTAAGACTAAGACAAGACATTGAAAAACAGTTCCAGTATATATTAATGAAGTTATAGCAACACACACATTGAAATTAAATAACCATAAACCAAGCGTATCAATTCACTTAAAAAAAAAAAAAAAAAAAAAAAAAAAAAAAAAAAAATACCATACAAAATACAAAAAATCAATAAATTAGTAAGAATGTTTCTTCTCTAACGGTCGTACAACGAATTTGAACTGGAAGCGAGTAACGAAGGCTTTAGAATAACAGCAACGTCCTTTCCCAAATACAATCTCCATTAATTCACTGTTATGTCCATTTCTTCCACGAAGGTGATTCTAGCACCTCAGTGGAGAATGCCATTTCCTCGAAGCCCAGATACATTTTTGGATTGTGGACTTTATTATCTGTGCCGTAAGATTGAAGGTCCAATGGCCGATTGCTAGTCCGTATTTTATAGGATGGGCAAAAAGCCCTTTGCTCATTAATGCTTGTCGGAAGGCATTTTACAAATTGGTTTATTCCTTTAGGCACTTTGCACAGGGTCATTGATCGTTCGTATGTTGAATGACTTTCTTTACTGCCCTGAATCTGGTGATAAGAGGTTATCATTCATATTTCTTCTTAATGCCGTTTTTGTCACAACATCACTACTACTACTACTAATACTACTACAAATGCAATCATAAATTTATTATTATATAATACGACCAATAACGCTGGCCAAACTACAGTAGTATGGTCATAGTTGGAACCAATGCTGATAGTAGAAGAGTCTACCTTCAAACTAATGGTAAACGATCCTGAAAACTCTATGACAATAATTCTGGTCCCCAGAGCCCGGTGTTAGGACCAGGAATGCCGTTCAGCACCGATTTGTAGAAGGGGGTAAACTGCACAGTTATACTATGAAGCACAAGTTAAAAAGCTAATGACCACGACAGAAAAAGGTAGAAGAAAAGTGAGCAGAGAAACACTCAAGAAATGCCTACAGCTCTCTAAGGGAGGTGTACTGATGACACTACCCTCTTATGAGTATCAATGAACCTAAATCAACTGGATAAAGAAAATTTCGCCTGAACAGTCATTAACACACACACATACACACACACATATATATATATACACACACATATAT
>NC_090746.1:73618503-73626003 GCF_036898095.1 Palaemon carinicauda
AATAATAATAATACGAACAACAAAGATCACAGTAATAGAGCAATAATAAAAACCTTACCAGCATTTCTAGTAATCACAATAGGATTCACCCATTTAAACATTATTAGAGACCTTATATAAAGGACACCTACTAGATTAGTGGAGGTATCTTTCACTGAGGCTGGTTAATGTTATGGATTAGTTAAGAGAAGGAAGTAGATGCTTATCAGTGAAGGTTTAAGGCAACTTGAAGAGAAGAAAGTTGAAAGTTTCAAGAACTTGATAGTTAAAGAAACTCGTCTTTTGTTCAACTTAAGCAGCTGATTGTGGATGGAACAACAACCATCATGAAAATAAGTGATTTTTTTCATAAAATGGATCCGTATATGTTTGTAAATTGTATCTGCAAATGGATCCGTAAAATGGATCCGTATGTATATGTAAATTGTATCTGCAAATGGATCCGTAAAATAAATCAGTAAAATGGATCCGTATGTATTTGTAAATTGCATCTGCAAATGGATCCGCAAAATACATCCGTAAAATGGATCGGTATGTATTTGTAAATTATATCTGGAAATGGATCCGTAAAATAGATCAGAAAAAAGGATCCGTAAAATAGATCAATAAATGGATCTGTATGGATTGTATAATATCTATATGGATCTGTAAATATACTATATCTGTATGGATATGTAAAATGGATCAGTCTGGCTCGAAAAATGAATTTGTGTGAATCGTAATAAATCCATATGAATCGTAAAATGAATCCACAAGGATCGAAAAATGCATCCATATGGACTGTAAAATGAATCCTTAAAATTATCCGTATGAATTCGCAAAACTGATCCGTCAGGATCCATACACACACTCATCAGATTTCGATTAGGTCTTCACTTTATGGCTGATAAAGATAACGAGTTTCATTAATCGGACGTTGATTATTGAAATATGATAATGAGAATTCACGAATCAGGAAAAAATAATGTAATATTCCGGGATCTTTAGATACAGCTTATTAAATAAACTAGATTTCGTCCACAAAAGCAATCTTGTTTGTAATGAACAACATATAAATAATATATTGGGGACTTAAATGATTAAAAAAATTTTCCTTCAAAGATTTAAAGGTCGATCAAGAATGGCAGAGGCAAGGGACAGTGACATTGCTCTAGCAAGCAGATTGATGCCCTAGAGACTGACCTTATATTGTATGATATGCGCACAAGCCCACTCTCCACCCAGGATAGGACCAGGGAGGGCCAAGCAATGACTGCTGAGATCTCAGCAGATAGACCTATTGGCTCCCCCAAACCCAACAACCTTAGCTCACAAGGACTCGGACCCCCGACAGGCAAACACCAGGCAGAGGCGTTACTAATCAGGCCACAACAATCCTAAAAAAATATTCAACAGTAAGGTTCCATTTATAAAATTCTAAAATGGTAAAGGATGTAAATATTTTTATCATTATTAGTTGGTTGAAAACGAGTCTCAATTGAAGTTACATTAAGAGTAAATAAATTACTAAAGGGGGAGGAAGGATCTTCCCAATCAATTAGTTGAATTGTTGGAACTTCGGAAGTTCAAACTTGCACCGAATGTTTTTATGTTAAACATACTTACATACTTTATATATTACAGATCTATATCAAAGTTGTTACTGATCTTAAAATATTATATATCAATTATTCATTACTCTTAATGTAGTTTATTTATTTACTTTTCCTTTCCTCACTGGGTTGTTTTCCTTATTGGAACCCTTAGGTTTATAGCATCTTGCTTTTCAATTGTGGTTTCAGTTTGTCTAATAATAATAATAATAATAATAATAATAATAATAATGCACATCAAAAGGTAATCTGAAGATTAAAAATTCTAAAAAAAAATCATTTCGGCACTTTAGAAATAAGTGAGAGTTTCATGTTAAAAAAAAAAAATAATAATGTATTGAAATACCTTCTGCTCCTTTTTATATACAGTAATACTTCGTTACAGAGATCCAATGACGTTTGAATCATGTTTCCCTTATAATTCTAATCCTTCCAAGTAGACGTATTCTTAAAAAAAAAAAAAAAAAAAAAAAAAAAAAAACAGGAAAATACTTCTCCCATCCCCAACCCTACAACCAAATTCATTTAGCCCACACGCTATGATCTCAAGATGAAAAAAGTTATGAAGGGCGAAAGGAATAGGCTAACTTTTCCATAAAAAAAATAAACAGTTTTTTCAAAGAATTCTTATTTGTCAGTTAAAAGTGATATGAACTTTTAGAACTCCAAAGATAAAAGTTTGGAGAAGAAATTACCGCTCTCTTATGATACTCGTACACTTATATCTTGAATTCCAACCGGAAGTTGAATATTAAAATAAGTACAAAAAGTTTTCTCTTGATTGCAGTTGAAGTTTCTAGTGGTCTGCTCTCTTGTTATAAATTTGGCTACTGCTTTTACTGAATAGATTTTCCAAACTCTTATCTTTTGCGGTATAAATACGGCAAACACTTATCATTTACATAATGCATTTAAATAACACTTACGTTTTGCTGCGTAAATTTGGTCAACAGTTATCTTTTGCGTTATGAATTCAGCCAATACTTATCTTTTTGGCATAGATTCGGCTAACACTTATCTTTTGCGGTATAAATTCAGCTAACACTTATCTTTTGCGTTATAAATTCAGTTAGCACTTATCTTTTGTGTTATGAATTCAGCTAACACTTATCATTTCGGCATAGATTCAGCTAACTCTTATCTCTTCGGCATAGATTCAGCTAACTCTTTTCCTTTCGGCTTAGATTTAGGTAACATTTATCCTTTGCGGTAAAAATTCAGCTAATACTTATCTTTTGCGGTATAAATTCAGTTAACACTTATCTTTTGTGGTATAATTTCAGTTAACACTTATCTTTTGCGGTAAAAATTCAGCTAACACTTATCTTTTGCGGTAAAAATTCAGCTAACACTTATCTTCTGCGGTATAATTTCTGCTAGAATTATCTTTTGCAGTAAAAATTCAGCTAACACTTATCTATAGTGGTACGAATTAAGCTATCACTTATCCTTTACGGTAAAAATTCAGATAACACCTATCTATGGCGGTATGAATTAACTTAACACTTCATTTACCTGACACATATCTTTTGCGGTATAAATTCAGCTAACACTTTTCTTTTGAAGTATACATTTAACATGGGTAACCTATGCAATCTAAATTATAAATATAAATAACTCTTCTTTTTATTGTATTAATATCGCTGTCAACCAACATTTGAAATATAAATTTAAGTATCACTTGTCCTTTTACTGTTAATAAATGACTACGACACACTTAGGCTACAATGTGTTATTTTATATTTCCTTTTAGGGTACGAATATTATTCTTATTTCTATTATTACTAAGCCAAGACCCTGATTAAAAAACTAGGATTCTATGAGCCCAAGGGAAAAAGTAGCTCAGTAGGGAGAGGAAATACAGAAATAAATTAACTAAATGAGAAGTTTTGTATCAAGTAATTTTGCGATGTGTTTTGGCTGCAGCTTCTCTGATTTAGAATTAGACATTAGAAGACTTGAAACATTTTGTTATCAGCAAAACATATCACTACTAAACTCAATCATTTTACTGTCTGCTCAATTAGATCTTCTGGCAAGTAATGGAATTCCATCTCTGTTCTCCTATTCCCTATTCTTAAGAAAAGCCTTTCGTTTGAAAGGGGTTTTGTAGCTGAATTCAAAAGCTCTTCATATAATTTCCATTAGTCAAAATAAGGCTGAGACAACGTTTATAGTAAACAAAATGATGATATAATCAGAAATTTCAAGTAATTTATATTTTTCCTAACGATACTTACCTCGAACTACTTTCTTAGGAGGACTGGTATAACCACTCCGCTCCGACCAAAATGATTCAAATTCTTCCCCTCACAATGCCCAGCCGCTGACCCGAGCGCCATCTTGACCTTAGGTCCTCAGTTCTCGCTCCAACTTAGCTCAAACTCTCAGTGCCTGTTCACCAGGGGACGGACGGGAGGGCAATAACCCAAAAGAAGTTCGAGGTAAGTATCGTTAGGAAAAATAGAAATTACTTAAAGTTTCTGATTTGTTCCGACAAGAGATACTTACCTAGAACTACTTTCTTAGGAGACTCAAACTTAGGAGGTGGGGGTGAACTAGGACCAGGACCACCCTGACCTCCGTGGCAAGAAAACCCATGGCATACGGATGGGCCCAACCCGGGGGGGGGGTTTAGAATCATATACCACACATTAATAAAACACCCAACAGCCAATTGATAACTCACCTATTCAATCCCACATTCGTTCCTCCAGCTTCAAGGGCATAGGGAACGCAGGGGGGGAATAGGTAGGTGGGGGTTCAGGAAGGATAGGGGGGACGTGTGTGCGCCACTAACCTTATCGCAGCGGAACCTCGTAGGACCTTTACACCTGCTGAAGACCTGCCACCACAGAACCTAATCTAACATCTTCCTCGTAACGTCCTTAAGTAATGGGCTGTAAAATTAGACTGTCTCTTCCAGACCCCGGCCTTTCAGATCTGAGAAACTGCCATGTTCTTGGAAAAGGTCAAGGAGGTACCCAAGCCCCTGATGTCGTGAGGCTTAGCGTGCTTGGGGGAGGCACTCCAGAAGTCTCATAAGCCTTTCTAATGACCTCTCTCAACCAAAAGGAGACCATATTCCTCGACACTGCGTTCCTGACCAGGCCCGTGGAGATGAAGAGGGAGGAGAGACCTGGAAGGTACCTGGCCGTTCTACCCAAGTACTTCCTGACTACTCTTACCGGACATAGGAGCAAGTCTTCTCGGTCCCCCGAGGAGGCTATCGCTGGAACAGAGAACTCCTCAAACCTTGAATCCACCACCGAGGGGTTCTGCGTCTTCACCACAAAGAACGGAGAGAATCTAAACGAGATGTCCTTCCACCCTTTGGAGTGGGAGACCTCGCTGGAGAGTTCTAGCAGTTCGCTCACCCTCTTGGAGGATGCCAAGGCCAACAGGAAGACTGTCTTCAATGTCAAGCTCCCTGTCCAAGATATTCTTCAGGGGCTCGAACAGGGGTCTCTTCAAGGAGTCCAGGACCCTGGCGACATCCCAAGCAGGGACCCTGGAGGCTTGTGGGGGGCATTACTGCTCGAAGTTGCAGATCAGCATGGATAACTGATCCGAAGCCCCTAAGTGCACGCCCTTCAGCTTGAAGATCTGCCCCAGGGCAGCCCTAACTCCTTTGAAGCGCTGGTACTGAGACCTTCTTCTCCATCCTAAGGAAGATTAGGTAGTCTGCTATCAGGGGGATGGACGCCTCCAGTGGCTTCACTCCCTTACTCGTACACCATTTGCAAAAGGTAGCCCACTTTACCTGATACACTGCGGCTGAGGACTTTCGTACATAACCCGCAATGTAGGAGGCCGCTGAACCCGAGAAACCATCCCTCTTCAGCAGGCACTCGATAGTCGCCATGCGTGAAGGGGGAGCCACTGCGGGTTTTAGTGGAACTTAGGAAGTGCAACTGACACAGGAGGTCTTGTCTTAGAGGAAGAGGCCAAGGGGGATATACGTTAGAGCCTGAAGGTCCGCGACCCACTCCCTCTTGGGCCACCAAGGAGCCACGAGCGTCATATTTGTGCCCCTGGACCGGAGGAGTCTGTTCAACACCCTCCTGAGAACCCCGAAGGGTGGGAAGGCATAGATGTCCATGTCCCAGGAGTGCTGAAACACGTCTTCCATCTCAGCCCCTGGGTCTGGCACCGGGGAGCAATAGACCGGGAACTTCGCAGTCAGTTTCGTCATGAACAGGTCTATCACAGGGGACCCCCACCTCTCCAGGACTTCCTGGCCACCTGAGGGTTCAGGGACCCTTCGGCACTTAGGACCTGGCCCTTCCTGCTGAGAACCTCCGCTATGACGTTTCGTTTTCCCGGAATGAACCGCGCCGTGAGGTCATGTGTCTCCTCTCGGCCCATTCCAGGATATTTTCTGTTATGAGGCAGAGCTCCCTGGAGTGAAGGCCTCCCTGTTTTTTGACATACGCCACCACTGTGGCGCTGTCGCACTACAGGGCTACTGTCCTGTCCTCTAGCTCCCCTTCGAAGAATGACAGGGCCCTCTGAATGGCCAAGATCTCCAGGATGTTGATGTGGAGAGCTTTCTTTGCCTGCAACCACTGGCCTTGTGGTGTGTGAGAGGCCAGGTGGGCACCCCAACCCTCCTTGGAGGCATCCGTGAAGAGCAATGTCTCCGGGGTGAATCCGTCAGCGGGGTGCCCCGCCTGGAGTTCTCCGGCAGGGACCACCCCTAGTGCCACCCTCCCCTCAGGGGATAGCGGGACCACCTGAGTGGGGGAACCGGTCTGGCACCAGTGATCGTTTAGATTCCACTGAAGGGGCCTCAGTTTGATCCTGCCTTGAGGGACCAGTTTCTTTAGGGAGGCCAGGTGATCCAGTAGCCTCTGTCAGTCCTTGGCCCTCATAGGGAGGCCCTGGAGGAGTGGCCTGGAAATCTCTCCGAGGTTCCTGAAACGCTCCTCGGAGGGGAAGGCCTTCGCCGAGATCGTGTCCAGCTCCATCCCCAAGAATACCGTCCTACTTACTGGTGTCAGCTGGGATTTCTCAATATTTACCACAATACCCAGCTCCCTGCAGAAGGCTAACAGAACGTCCAGTTAATGCTCCAATAGTCCCTTTGACGCTGAAAGCAGCAACCAATCGTCTAGGTAACGTAGGAGTCGTAAGTTGCGCTTGTACGCCTACGTGTCATGGGCTTGCCCGTTTCACTCGAACAGGGCCTCACCAAGCCTGAGGAGCTCACACCCCTAGGCTTCCTCTGCGGGGTCACTGGGGGACCCTTACCCACTTTCAGCCGCCGGGGCCTGCAGCTGGGCGGGAGGCCGATGGACCGACCGGAGAGCCCCGGGAGTCGACCAAGCGCACCTATCTTTTCTCGGGGACCCCCATTTCATGGGCAGCCCCTGCTGTAGTGGACGGTGGGGCTCGCTCGTCAAACCAGCGGGGGTAGCCGAGGGCACCACCCAAGCAGGGAGACCCGCATCGAGGAGCGTCTCTGAAGGGGGGGGGGGGGGGGGCGGGAGCCATCATGGTGCCTGCCCGCCTCACTCGAACAGGTCCTCACCATGCCTGGGGAGCTCCCACCTCTAGGCTCCCTCTGCAGGGTCACTGGGGGACCCATACCCATTCTTGGCCGCACGGGGCCTGCCACTGGGCGAGCTGCCGATCGACAGGCCTGAGAGCCCCGGGAGTCAGCCACGAGCTCTGCTCTCCTCTCCTCTTGGGGGCCCCCGTCCCATGGGCAACCCTTGCTGCGGTGGGCACGGGGGAGCCCCTACCGGCCTTCCTTGGTGAATGGGAACTGCCATGCCTGCGATAACGCCTCTTCCTCTTGCTGCTGCCCCTGCGGCCCCTGCCGGCTCCGGTGACGACCTAGAACATTTTCTAGGGTACCTCGAGGATGACCGCGAACGGTTGCTCTTGCACCAACCTACGCCTT
>NC_090746.1:73631003-73636003 GCF_036898095.1 Palaemon carinicauda
TACATATACAATATATAAATTATATGTGTGTATACAAATTACACACACACACAATACATATATATATATATATATATATATATATATATATATATATATATATATATATATATATATATATATATATATATATATATATATATATATATATATATATATATACTGTATAAATATAGATAGATTGATAGATAAGTGTTTTATGCACATACATACATACGTACATATACAATATATAAATTATATGTGTGTATACAAATTACACACACACACACAATATATATATATATATATATATATATATATATATATATATATATATGTATAACAAAAAACGATAAGGCAACCGTTTCTAGTCCACTGCATGACAAGGCCTTAGTCATGTCCCTGTTCATGTTTGGGGTTTGACCAGTTTTCATCTGATCGCTCAAAACAAAGCAATCAAGTATAACTGTCCCTGACTAGTAAAGCTTTGCTGATCATGGCAATACGAAAACCATTCCACCAAGTTAAGTTATCCCCACTCATATTTATACCCACACACACACACACACACACACACATAGATATATATATATATATATATATATATATATATATATATATATATATATATATATATATATATGTATATATATATATATATATATATATATATATATATATATATATATATATATATATATATAGAATAAATGCACAATGATACGAGTTCATTGGCAAATCTAATAAACCTGTTAGCTTTTGCTTCCACGTGACAAACTACATCAAATAAAATGTTTTGTATGTATTTATGTACAATAATATTTCCTAAAAAATAATTATTTTACTTCAATGATTAAAGATAATTGATAAAGTCAAGGGATAAACGATTTTTCTGGGACTTGAACAACTGTTTCTTAAAAATGTTTAATTTGGAGAAGCTTGTTAATTGCATGCGAATCCTTATAGTTTTATTAGATTACTGGGGGAACTCTCATACCATTGAAGATTTATCATTGACAATTATAATAGGGCTGTGCAAATTCTTAGCATGCATGTATTATGCATATAATTTTATTTAACATTGTTAAATTTTAAGTTTTAAAGGGCGCTCATGAAGGGCAGAGGCAAGGCAAAGTGACAATGCCCTAGTAGGGCAAAGCCCTATAGACTGATCATATGTGCATATGATCAATGCCCAAACCTCCTATCTACCTCAGCTAGGATCAGGGAAGGCCACGCAATGGCTGCTGATGACACAGCATACAGGTCTGCAATATCCCCCAAACTCCCCATCCTTAATTCACAAAGATGGTGAGGTTGCAGAAACAACAAGAAACTATCGAGCTTGAGCGTGACTCGAACTCCAGCTCAGCAGATTGCCAAGCAGGGAGGTTTCTAACAGGCTACTACAACCCAAACATAGGGATGTTTTGAAAAGATCAATTACATTTACTGAACACATTCACCCTTAAAAGTGTTGAATCGTGAATGCAGCCACCAACAGTACAAGTTGAAACAAGAGGATCATCAAGAGATGGGAAAGCCCATCCTTATATATCATAATATGCACATAATTAAAGTGATAAAATCTCTTGCGATGAGTTTAATCTCAATAAAGAAATATTATAAGGAAGCAATTAAAACGTATAGATTGTGAGTGGTGGTTGTTAACAGAGAGAGACGAGATGAATGCAAGCGACTTTATTTCAACAGATAACCAGTTTATATACAAGAAATTCCGAGCAAGATTTGAAAAAAAAATCAAGCAGACTAGTGCGAGTAAAGGCAAGATTAATGAGATATAAAAAAAGGAAATACTGTTACAGTGTACAAGTGCGTCTGAAACACGTGTGGTACATGGCTCCCCCCTTATAAAAGATATACAAGTGAAATAGGGCAAATAGGGCACCCTACTCTTGAGAGGCATACCGTACATGGGCCATCTTGCAGTAGATACGCAGATTTTAGGTGATCTGTGGAGACCCAGTCTTCTTTGCCACGAATGTTAGTAAAGAAAGCCTTCGGTATGCAATGTATCACGAGGAAAGGGTCGGTGTAAGGAGGCATTAGCGGTGTCTTGCTAGTGTTGTTGCACATGAAAACGTGAGATGCCTTGTGTAAAAATCTGTCAACATGTGTTAGTTCGCTAGAGGCTTGTAAGTCTAGCAGCATGGAGTAAATTTTCCCACAACATGACGTAGGTGCTGGAGATTGTTGGAGGAAGTTGCAGATGGAAAAAAATCGGCAAGGACGACCAACAGGTCGCCATACACCATGTTAGCCTCCGAGACATCCAAGACGTCTTTAGGAATGGTCCTTGGTTCCAGGAGGACCCAAGGAAGCTAAGTGAACCACTTGGAGTCATACCATTGGGACATCAAAGCTGTTTCGAGGGTGCGATGAAAAAGTTCAACCATTACATTGGCTGCAGTGTTGTAGGCGCTTGACTGATGTAGGGTGATGCCCAGATTTTCTAATGATGACCAAAACTGAGAGGTGAAGTGGAACCTCCGTCAAAAGTAATATGCTCAAGGATACCAAGTCTCACTATCCATCCTGAGGGTAAGGTAAACGTACATGAGGCAGACATTGCAGTTTCCATGGGGATAATTTTAGGCCAACGAGTGGAGTGGTCAATGATGGTAAACAGGTAACAGTATCCTTGTGATGTGGGCAGGGGATCTACAACTCAGCGTGAATGTTGGCAAAATGATGATGAGGTTGAGGATAGGTGCCCACTCCTGAATCCATGTCTTGCTGCACTTTCGAATTTTGGCATGAGGCACAGGTGTGGACCTAGTCCTTAACATCCTTAGTAGTGCCATGCCAAATTAACTTCATCTTCATTAGCTGTGCAGTAGATCAGAGCGACGAAGGTGAAAGACCATAAATGAAATGAAACACCTGTTGGCACATGGGAACAGTTATACATGGTCCTGGTTTACCAGTACTGCCGTCACAGCGAAGGGTGGATTTAGAGTTGTTGAGGGAAATGTCTTCCCAACAGAGGGATGTGCAGGATGTCCTACATACTTGGCACTCTGCATCTTTTTTATTGGGCTTTTGTCAAGGCCTTGTAATCCAATCCCAGAAGAATGGCAGCCAAAGTGTTTTTTGACAGAGCCTTGGCAATGGGATTCATTTTCCCAGGGAAGTATTGAAGGGTACAATTTTATTCAGACATTCCAGAGAGATGTCGGCAATAATAGGTGGACCAGGCGTTGGACTGTCAAGTGAAGGTGTGCACCAGAGGCATGGGGTCCGTCCGAGTGATGAAGGGCGTACCTTCTAAGAAGTAGCAAATGTGACAGACAGCCAAATGCACGGCCAGCAATTCACAGTCCAATATAAAATAGCTAAATTTGGCCTTGGACAATTTTCTACTGAAGAAGGCCAATGGGCGGGGCGAGCCATGAACCACATGCTCGAGTACTACACCAAAAGTGACATCGCTAGCATTGGTGGAGAAATGGAGAAAGGAATGTGGCACGGGGAAAACGAGAGCCGCTTCTTGATGGGGACCCACTTCAGGTCTTTTGGCAAGTATAGCAGCGATGACTAGCAGACTAGCAGAAACCGGCGATAATAGGTTATCATGCCCAAGAATCCTTGCCGTGCTTTGACGGTTGAGGAGATGGGAAAGTTCTGAACAGCTGGTACCTTCTCAAGGAGGGAGTGGATTCCTTCAGGAGGCATGCGGTGCCCTAAGAACGGTACTTTGTTGGCGCCAAAAGTAAACTTGTCGCACCAGACGACACAGCTATTCAGTTGCAGCCAGTTGAGAATGATGCGTAGGTTACGGAGATGTTCCTCTTTGGAGGATGAGAACACAAGTATGTCGTCCACGTAACATACACAGAAGGGGAGGTCCTCTAAGATGCCATCCATGAGGTGCTGAAAAGTAGCCCCAGCATTACTAGGGTCAAAACAGGAGTAACTGAAGGTGTATGTACCAAAGGAGGTGGTAATTTCATTATTGGGGATGCTCTCTGGGTTCATGGGTATTTGATAATGCCCATTCAGGAGGATTAGAGGGAAAAACACCCTCGGTTTGTGCAAACAGGAGGTAATGTCGGTGATGGTTGGTACAGTTAGTGATCCGGTTCTGTCTGCATGTTCAGATGTCTGTAATCCCCACAAAGGCGCAGGCAGCCAACTTTCTTCAGGACAATGTATATGAGCAACAACCATGGGCTTGAAGCCTTTTGGCAAAGGCCCAATTCTTCAACTTCACTAAACGTTTGTTTATCTGCTTCCAAATAATCCGGTATCAGACGCCTGAATCTGGCAAATACTGGGGACCCCGTCATCTGGATATGGTGATAAATACCTTGTTTGGTGGGAATCGTGGGCGTTTGGCGAAGTTCTGGACAGAAGACTTCTGGGTACAACATGAGGAAGTGGGTGTTGGCATCCGTGGGTGCGTTGATGTGGAGAGCGAGGTCTGAGGGGCGGGTTGAAGAGGTGTCAACTATTATGAGTCTACGAGTACTGACAATCGGTGAGCAACATCAACCACAAGGTGGAAATGGGAGAGGAAATCCGCAACGAGGATTGGCAATGTGACGTCAGCAACGAAAAACTTCCATTGATATTTCTTGCTCCCACAAGATAATGTAAGGGTCTTGTACCCATGGGTAGGGATCAAAGATCCATTGGCAGCTGCCAGGTAGACGTCAGCAACCTTCGAATTACCACATCGTGTTCTGGAGAGTGGCCTTGGTAGAAGAAAACGGCTAGCACCAGTATCTACCAAAAATCACATGCCTGTACCCACAAGTGATGGCTTACTTACTAGTCTTTTGGCCACTAGCAACTATTCGCACATGTCTTCGCAGCAGTTGCAAATCTGAAGTTGTAGTAGCACAACTGAGGCCGATAGGTGTAATACCAAAAGGCCGTGAAGTAGGTTCATCTCTTGATGAGAGCCATTTGTGGCAGGTTGCAGGCGAGCGATACTGGTCATTTCCCTGACCGTGTATGAAACCTTTTGGTCCCGCAACGGTTGTTGAGAGAGT
>NC_090746.1:73646003-73648503 GCF_036898095.1 Palaemon carinicauda
CATAACTTGTACTTAAATAATGGAAAATATCATATCAAGTTATCGCCTGATTATTGTCGCAATAATCAAAGTGCTTTTCTCTCTCTACCTCTCTTTTCACATTTCTAAAAATTGTTTATCACTTTGTTTCCATCATAACTTCCTGTAATGGAAATATGTCCTAAAGTTCAATTGCTCGCTACTAGGCCTCATTCCCATCCAGTGTCACTTTAAATGACCGCTGTGTAGACGTAGGAAGTTTTTCTATACCTTAACCTAATGATTAAGAGATAATAGAGACATGGATAGTTGGCGGAATCTAGGGGATGCCTTTAGCATTACTCGGTGTTGAAAGCGTTATTTAATTAACATAGTTAATTATTTGTTTATTTAAGTAATTAAAAAGGACGATCTTTAAGATAAGAGTAAAACATTTCCGTTGCCAAATCTGATTCGATCTTTTGGCGTAAAACTTATAAACTTAATTAAACTAACTTTTGTGTGTGTGTGTGTGTGTGTGTGACAGCAGAGAACAGATTTAACAAGAGTACGCACTTCTTTTTGTACGGTAGGAATTTGTGAAAATAAACCTCTGCCTGCAATGTTTGCCAGCTATAATCGAAGTCGGCCGCTCTCATGCAAATATTTGCACGGACTGTCAGTATTCTCGATAACGGGTAGTTACAATTGCAGGTATATTGGAAAGGGGAAGAATATAAATCTTTATTCATGTTCCTGGACCATAACTTTGGGCAAAGATTAAAGACACAAAGACTAATATCCTTCTGCAGACAGGACCCAAATTAAAAGAAAGGTATTAAATAGGATACAAAATCTGTTTTTATCGTTCTCTCTCTCTCTCTCTCTCTCTCTCTCTCTTCTCCTCTCTCTCTCTCTCTCCTCTCTCTCTCTCTCTCTCCTCTCTCTCTCTCTGTTGAAAAATATAATGATCTAATTTTTCCTATGGCTTACGTATACTAATGAAACATAAAAATCTGCAGATTAACATATTACATACTGTTCCCGACATACTTTGCAATTAGATATAATCTGTATAAAATTAAATTGATATGCCAAATTCTACGTAAGCAAACCTCTTCAAAAGAAATGAACGACAAAGTAAACCAATAAATGACACTGAACTATAGCGGGTGATAAAAACATACCTTTTACGAGGTATACTGGCAAAACTTCGATCAAGATCAGATTACCTTTTCCCACAAAATATTTAGCATTAAATATACAAATGAAACTTGAGATACGAAAATTAGTTTTATATATTTTCACAAGTTTAAAAATCTCATGGATATCATAACTTTGAAATACGACACATACACAAACAGAAATACACACACACAGAAATACACACACACACACACACATATATATATATATATATATATATATATATATATATATATATATATATATATATATATTATATATATATATATATATATATATATATATATATATATATATATATATATATATATATATACACACATCATCTCCTACGACTATTGACGCAAAGGACCTCGATTAGATTTCTCCAATCGTCTTTAACTTGAATTTTTAATTCAATACTTCTCCATTCATCAACACCGACATCAAGCTTCATAGTCTTCAGCCATGCAGGCCAATGTCTTCCAACTCTTCTAGTACCCTGTGGAGCCCATTTAAATGTTTGGTTAACTAATCTCTCTTGGGGAGTGCGAAGAGCATACCCAAACCATCTCCATCTACCCCTCACCATGATCTCATCCACATATGGCACTTGAATAATCTCTTATATTTTCATTTAAACTAAATATTCTTTTGAGGGCTTTGTTATCAAATCTACTAAATCTGTTGGAAATTGTTTCATTGTCATACAATGACTCACTAAACTGATATGTAGCCTGATTTTATATGTAATTTTAGGCGATATGATTTCCAAATTTTGCTTAACCTAGCCATTGTTTGATTTGCTTTTTATCAATATTCCATTAAACTTCAATTATAAAGAACCTGTATAAGAGATCATATTCCTAAATATTTAAATGATTCTACCCCATTAATCCTATTTCCTTCCAATGATACTATAAAAAAGAGACAAAGACAGAAATTTATTGTTGAAAGTTTTCAAGGGATTAATGAAAATTACAAGGTACACTCGGTAGAGCATAGTAAGTATTCCAGTATTGATAGTGAAGTCAAAAGAAAAGCTAGGAATGACTAGAGAGAATATTTAGACAGAAAAGCAGATGAGGTTGATAATGCTATAAATTCAGGGAGTGGCTATGGTGTAAGAATTGCTCATAGTATTATTAATGAAAATTCTACGGTGGCTAAGATGAAGAAGCATACAACCATCAAAAAAGAGGGATGGATATGTCATAACAACAGAAGATGAAGAAAGGCAATGTTGCATGGAACACTATAGTGAGATCATAAATAGGAGATATGAAGAAAATAATTTGATTGATATGATACTAGCTGAAAATGAAGTGCTCCCTAGAATACTTACAAGATTATTTTG
>NC_090746.1:73663503-73671003 GCF_036898095.1 Palaemon carinicauda
AGAGAGAGAGAGAGAGAGAGAGAGAGAGAGAGAGAGAGAGAGAGAGAGAGAGAGAGAGATTTCAAATCATACCCAATCACATTAATTCTCTCGTCTATTCTTCTAAGTAAAAAAAAGGCTATAAAATCTGGAAATCATTGACCAGATATTGAATGCCTGGTATCTAAATCTCTCTCTTTCTCTCCATTTCACTTCAAACTCCAAAGGCCCCGGCGACAACCTGACAGAGCAAACCCGGGCATTTCATGTGTGGACTAAACCCTGAAGAAGAGAAGGGAATGCAGTTCGCAAGAGATCTTTACTGACGTCTTGACGAGGCAGGAAGGAGATAGAACCGTGACGTCACACTATTTGCTCACCATCTCCAAGAGAGGCGGATAAACAAATCAATTCCTGACAGTGTTTGATTTCTTGGAAAGTTAAAACTATCGCGTCTTCCTTCGGCACCAGGAAGACAGGAGAGTCGTTTTGTTACAGTTACGATATCTTTTTTATTATTGGTTTTTGTTGAAACGACGCCTTTTGTTTGAGTTTTTATTTATTTTTAATTTTTTTTTTTTTTTTTTGCTTTTTCGTGTAACAAAAGAAATTACTGAATAACCTTTATTTCTTCGACTGTAAGGTATATGAAAACAATATTTCACAGACTAGTAAGGTGAAGAAGGCACGTTTAAATTGATTAATGTTTTAGTGATGATTCTCTAATCCTGTTATCTACTGTATAGTGATAAGAATTTGGTAAAACTGTTTAAAAAGATCAACGAACTCAAAATTAACGAAAACATTTGAAATGAGAGACGGAAAACTAATCCTTTATCCAATATAAGGATATTTATTTATCATTTATACCTTCATGTTCATTAATATTAATTGTATAACTGTATAACATGAACGATAACCAGCAAAATATCTTGCATATGCTATACTCATTCTGATATGGAATGATCTAACTAATAAGGCAGTTGAATAGTTGGGACTTCAAAAGTTCAAATTTGCTGCGAATGTTATGTTAAACAGGCTGACATCAAGTCTCACTGTATGGTTTATAGATGACAGATCTATGTTATCGTTGTTACTGATCTTAAAACACCTTATATTAATCATTCATTACTTATGTAGTTTATCTATTTTCTTATTTCTTTTCCTCACTGTTTTTTTTTTTTCTGTTGGAGCCCTTGGCCTTATAACATCCTGCTTTTTCAACTTGGCTTGTAACTTAGCTAATAATAATAATAATAATGATAATAATAATAATAATAATAATAATAATAATAATAATAATAATAATAATAATAATAATAATAATAATAAGGATGATGATGATGATACATACGCAAACGTGCATGTTTGTAAATACATACACACACATATAATGTATATAGATAAATAAATAAAATTATTCCTTTCATTTACTCTTCCGTTTACATATGGTTTTTTGCATCATTACTTTCTGATACCATGAGCTTTAAAGTCACAAAATTCAAACTTATTTTATATTTTATATTTGGTGCTTCAGCCTAAACTGAAAATTATTAGTAGTATTATGCAAAATGACACTATTCACACATAAAATGATCAAATCTCTCAAAATATCTGCGCTTAACCTTAGATTTGACACTATTATCATTATCATTATTATCATAAATGATGAAATTTTTCACATATAAGCATTAAAACTTAAAACTTTTAAAAGCAAAATTTAACAACAGATCAACTAAAACCTGCCAAGATAAACATCAGACCAGAAGATGTAATAAAAAAACAGTTTTTGGTACTGCCGCAGTAGTGTTACTTTATTTACATATACAGTGAGTAGTTTCAGACAGTTTCAATTCTTCCTCGGACTGTTTTGATTAGTGTAATGAGGGATAAAGTAGAGTGCATATACTGTTCTTTTAAGCAACAGTGTCATATGACTACCAAAATTACCAGACCAAAAATTGCGTGGCAATTCTATAAGCCAGTTTCTCAAGCTCTGCTTTGTACCATAGCCTATTTTCATTAATGGTTTAAAAGTATTAACAGCCAAATGAAAAAAAAAAAAATAACCTTCCCTATATAATAAAGAGCAAATATCTGGTCACGCTTAGTGCCATTGCCAGTCGTATAACTGCTCTATCTCTCTCTGCCTCTTGGATATGGGGGAGGAAGTAGTCATGCCCTGGTGAGAAGGATTTGCGTGTGCGTATGTGGGTACACCTACATACATAAAAATAAATAAATAAATATGTATATATATACTACATATATGCATATATATATATATATATATATATATATATATATATATATATACATATATATATACATACATATATATATATATATATATATATATATATATATATATATATATATCTGTCCCGTCAGGCTCAGTGACATTACCAGTCGTATAACTGCTCGATCCCTTCCCGTCACTCGGATATGGTGGAGGGGGAATAATCATAACCAGGTGAGAGGGAGGTATGTGTGCGTATGTGTATATCAATATAAATATTAAACCGTCATGATATTTATAATAACGAACATAACATTAACAGTATTAACAATAAGCAGAATTTTCAAGCCCCGAGGTTACATATACTTCCCATCCTACGCACACACCATACTTGTTATTATCCAAGAAGCAAATATCCCGTTTAAACAGAGGCGTCCCATGTTTATTAAATTCCAAGAACCTGGAATGTAGTCGGAAGTCCGTCGTCCCGGAAGAGTGGCAACGGTAACGAGATATGACGGGGGAACTTTGATGACTGAAAGGGAGGGCAAGTGAAATTAGACTCTACGAGTCATACGCTCCCCTGAGAGGTCAGAAGGCTTTTGCTATGAAAGGTAATGAATGGTTTGTATGAAGATTAAGGATTGGTAATGAATAAAGGTTTATCCGAATTATTATGATAAGAAATTGGACGATTTTTGTAAACTTTTGTATGATATCCGAAATGACAAACCTCTGAATAAAGAGTTTTTCTAAAAGAATACTTTACAAAAATTCCTTATACTATGTATAAAAGAAAAGGAACCAGAACGAAATGGTAAAAGATTTTTTTTTTTAAATTTTATTATGTTTGGAAAAATCGTAAAAAGTCTGCAGGCTTTTGCTATTAGGTTGAAGGCTTAAAAGTCTCAAATGAATGGCAAAGGCAAGGGACAGTTACAATGCCATAGCTAGCCAGACAATGACCTAAAGGCTGACCATATCTACATATGATGAGCACGAAAGTTCCTTCTCCACCCAAGCTAGGACAAGAGAAGGCCTAGCAATGGGTGCTGATGACTCAGCAGGTGGACCTATAAGGCTCCTCCAAACTCCACATCCTTAGCTCAAAAGGATGTGAGGTTGTATACACTACAATATACTATCGAGCTTGAGCGAGACCCAAACCCCAGTCCGGATGATCCCCAGGCAGGGACGTTTCCAATAGGCCACCACAATGGTTTGTATAACGTTTAAATATAGATGATAAATAAACGTTTATCAGAATGATTATGGTAAGATATTGGTGGGCATATTACTGAAATATTGATAATTTGTTGAAACCACTGTAAGACATCCCGAATGTCAGATATCTGGATAAATAGTGTTTTAAAGAATACCTTATAGAAAATCCCTAAACTGTGTAAAAGCTCAGAAACCAAAATAAAACAGTAACATATTTTTTTTTTTATTTTAACGTTTTAGTATACTTAGAAAAAATCCGGTATGACTAATGTTTTCCAAATTATACATGAAATTATTTAATCTTTTATAGCATGACTATGCACAACAAAATTCCACAAGAATATAAAATGATTTAAATATAATGCCATGTTAAAGAAAAACTAACTGATTTCCATCGTGAAATATCCAAATGTGATATCAACTGTTTTTTGAAAAGGTCAACTGACAATTAGTAATCTTCCACTTTTCCCAAAGAAAAATTTTCCGTACGAGTTTTGCTACCAAAAAATGACATCAGTTTGAGTGTTTATTTGATCGGGATTTTATCTTGTTATATAATGAATAACTTGAAGTTCTGATTTTTTCATGTTTTTATTTGTGATACTTTACTTATAATCGCGCGTGTGTGTGTGTGTGTGTTTGTATGTATATATATATATATATATATATATATATATATATATATATATGCAAATATATATATATATATATATATATATATATGCAAATATATATATATATATGCAAATATATATATATATATATGCAAATATATATATATATATATATATATATATTATATATATGTGTATATATATACATATACATATATATATATACACACATATATATATATAAATACAAATATGAATAAATGTATATATATATATAAATATAAATATGAATATATATATATATATATATATATATATATATATATATGTATATATAAATATGTATATGTATGTATATATAAATATGTATATATATATATATATATATATATATATATATATATATATATATATGTATATATATATAAATACAAATATGAATATATATATATATATATATATATATATATATATATATATATATATACACATATATATATATATATATATATATATATATATATATATATATATATATATACATATATATATATCCACGCTTACATATGTTTTTCCACTCGTGTAAAAGGTCCCGTACTACATATTACTAACCTAGAATTAAGCATTATACTGATTTCTAAACTTCCCTATCAAGAAAAAAAGATAACTGTTGTAAAGGAATTCAGTGATTTTCTCTTTCAAATATTTTTTTTTCTCAAGATCCAAATTGATTTCACCGGCCAGCATTCTCCGTGATTTTGCCAAATGCAGTTGCTGGTTCACAAAATTCGTGAATTTTTCCCTTATTCTTCTTTTGCTGGACCGTTTGCACCGTACAATTTTGAAGACATCAAATCGAATTGTGGCAGGAAAATCATTTTAACTTTGTCTCCCATTACGCATTGGAAAATTTCTCCATTTTGAAATTATATTATGGGACGTCTATAATATTGAACACATTCATATTATGCGAGGTCTTCCTTCCATAATAAAGAGCAAGCGCCTGGCTATATATATATATATATATATATATATATATATATATATATATATATATATATATATATATATATATATATATATATATATATATATATATGTTGACGCAAAGGGCCTCGGTTATATTTGGCCAGTCGTCTTTGTCTTGAGCTTTAAATTCAATACTTGTCCATACATCATCTATTTCACGCTTCATAGTACTCAGTCATGTACGCCTGGGTCTTCCAACTCTTCTAGTACATTGTGGAGCCCAGTTCACAGTTTGATGAACTAATCTGTATTGCAGAGTGCGAAGAGCATGCCAAAACCATCTGCAAAATCTGCTGAATATTGTTCCACTGTCATGTCTAGGATGCTTGTATGACAGTGACCGCACCATTTTTTCACGAAGAAATATAAAAGTCAATAACAGTTCTTCTGTACATATACCTGTCGAATTCAGGTTTTTTGTACTTAGAATTGAAATCAATTCATCTTCACCATCGTAGCTAATGGGTAGGTTTGTAACTTGGCATTTGATTAAAGATAAATTTTGCACAACTAAACGTGTTTTTTTCATATTTCAAAAAAGCCATATATTTTAATATATTAATGTCCGGATTCTCTTAACGACTTCGGGATCAGAGTGTTGATGCAAAATCACTCAAACACAATAGCATCTGACCGGCCGGGATTCGAACACTAGTCCAGGATGCTTGTTTGACAGTGATCGTACCATTTAGCCACGAAGAAAAATAAAAGTCAATGACAATTCTTCTTTACATATACCTGTCGAATTCAGGTTTTTTGTACTTAAAATTGAAATTAAAAAATTGAAATTACAAAAAAACCGGAATTCGACAGATATATGTACATCCTCAACATCCGGATCTCAGTATTGATAATGTTTCTTTAAATTTGTATGTCTCTTAATATTTTAAGTGTGATTCTCGATAGCAAATTTACTTTTCTGAAACACATTAGGTTTGTGTCTTCTTCAACTGCACAAAAAATTGTCTTACTGAGAAAGTCTTTTAAGATTTTCGGTGATCAATCTATTCTGAAGCGTTTTAATTCTTTCATTCTACCTTGTTTTGAGTATTGTTCTCCTGTCTGGTCTTCAGCTGCTGATTCTCATCTTAACTTGTTGGACAGAAACTTACGGTCTATTAAATTTCTTATTCCTGCTCTAGATATTAATCTTTGGCACCGTCGTTCATTAGTTCATTATGCATGTTGTATAAGATTTCTTATAACTCTGACCATCCTTTACATTCAGAGCTCCCTGGACAATTCTATCCTGTTCATAATACTAGGCAGGCCGTTAATTCTAATAACCAGGCCTTCTCCGTCATGAGGCTCAATACTACACAGTATTCTAGAAGTTTTATTCCAGCTGTTACCAAGTTGTGGAATGATCTTCCTAATCGGGTGGTTGAATCAGTAGAACTTCAAAAGTTCAAAGTTGGAGCAAATGTCTTTACGTTGACCAGGCTGACATGAGTCTTTTTATAGTTTATATGACATATCTGTTTTTGACGTTGTTAATAGTTTATATAAGACATCTATTTTGACGTTGTTTCCATTTTTAGAATGATTTATTGTTAATTTGTTCTCATCATTTATTTATTTCCTTATTTCCTTTCCTCACTGGGCTATTTTTCCCTATTGAAGCCAATGGGCTTATAGCATTTTGCTTTTCCAAATAGGGTTGTAGCTTGGCTAGTAATAATAATGATAATAATAATAATATAAAAGCATTCTGGACCAGGGTTCGAATCCCAGCTGGTCAGATGCTAATGTCTTTGAGTGATTTCGCCCCGAGACTCTGATCCCGATGTCATTAAGAGAATCGAGCCATTAATATATTAAAATATAAGGCATATTTGAAATATGAAAGAAACAAGTTTAAATGTGCAAAATCTATCATTAATCAAATGCCAAGTTACAAACCTACCAATTAGCTAAGATGGTGAAGATGGGTTGATTTCAATTCCAACTACAAAAATCCTGAATTCGACAGGCATATGTACAAAAGAATTGTCATTGACTTTTATCTTTCTTCGTGGCTAAATAGTACGATCACTGTCATAAAAGCATCCTGGACCAGGGTTCGAGTCTCGGCCGGTCAGATGCTATTGTCTTTGAGTGATTTTGCCTCGAGACTCTGATCCCGAGGTCGTTAAGAGAATCCAGATATTAATGTATTAAAATGTATGGTTTATTTGAAATATGAGAAATCACGTATAAAGGTGCAAAATTTACCATATATATATATATATATATATATATATATATATATATATATATATATATATATATATATATATATATATACACACACACACACACACATATATATATATATATATATATATATATATATATATATATATACATACATATATATATATATATATATATATATATATATATATATATATATCTTCGAAATATTTAGTCATT
>NC_090746.1:73676003-73681003 GCF_036898095.1 Palaemon carinicauda
ACATATGAGAATCTAATATCTATAACAGAAAAGGTGAAGCAATTTTATACCAAAAGAGTCTACTTTAATAATAGCCTTCAAGGATAATATAAATTTATCAAAAGGATGCAATATAGAAATGGTAAAAATATCTTACTTCATAAGCTTGATTAAAGAATTCTAACAAGGTACATTGCTTAACCGGTGTCATAAACGATATTATTATACGAACATATTATCACATAAACATTTATAATTAATTTTGACTTTGAACCTCAAACGTTTTTTCATGAATAACAGATTATAACAGATCTGAAACATGAAGTCAGTCACGACACTATTCAACAGCTGAAAGTAATACTTTATATAGTTTCATTATGTATTTACTATCATCGAATAAATTTGATCTCATTATTCCTTTCAAATTAACGTTGTGATTATAGGCTATTCACGCTGAGTTTTAACACGATCTACCTTGAAAAAAAAAAAAACCTTGATATATATCCTATTTTAGAAACGAATAATGTACAAGTGGCATATTAGAACCTGCTTAGACAAATGGTGCGACCTTTCATTCCCACATAACTCTTGGGAGTTCAACTTTTGTGACTTGAGTAATTAAACTGAAAAAAAAAGTTGTAAAGAATACCACTGAATACCACTATTGCGTCGACCATAAAGGTAATGGAAGTTTTAATTAGAAAACTCACCTAAGAACCTGAAGGAAATACTTATATGAAGCTGTGGGAGTTGAGTAATATGTATACGGTTGTAATTACATTAATTGTAACTCAAAATATTATATTATACATACACACCCACCCACCCACACACATAATACGTACACACTCACAAACATATATATATATATATATATATATATATATATATATATATATATATATATATATATACACACATGCTTTACTGTCACAAAGATCACGTGATTTGATACACAGTATAAACCAATAGGAAATAATAAAATGCTTCAGTACTAAGAGCTTTCGTGCATTTTAATACACTTCTTCAGGGTACCCTGAAAAAGTTCATTAAAATCCACGAAAGCGCTAAGTACTAAAGCATTTTATCATTTCCTATTGGTTTTTGCTATATGCATATATATGCATATATGTATATATACATATATGTATATATATACATATATATATACATATATGTATATATATACATATATATATACATATATATGCATGCACGTTTGCACGTATGTATGTATGTGTGTATAACAATTGAGGAACCTTTATATATATATATATATATATATATATATATATATATATATATATATATATATATATATATATATATATATATATACAACAAAAAGAAAAAAAACAGCCGTATCTAGTCCACTGCAAAACAAAGGCGTCTGACATGTTCTTAGTCATAACTAGGGATTGGCCATTTTCATCCTCAAGCTGCCATTGTGGATTGGTGATGACAGGTGATTTTCGTCTGATTGCTCACAATTTCTCAAAGCAAACCTACCTAGTATGGGTGGCCCTGACTAGTAGAGCTTTGCTGATCATGGTGATACGCAAACCACTTTACCCCTTTTCAGGAGGGAATCAAATGAAACTTATATTAATCGAAAATAAATTAAGTAAAACTGCGATAGGAAATTTTAGAAAGAACATTCAACAACTAGCGGACTTCGATGGGAATAATATTTATCAGGTCAGCTGGTCTGTGTACACCACTGTGGAAATATAATTCACAGAATAATTCTGCAAACTTAATGAGATTTGAAATTAGCTAACCCGAGTTCAGTGATAAATTATAGAATTCATATTATCTTCAATTAATATCATCAACTTTAATTAAACTGGGCTGGTATAAGGCCAGCTTAGACTATGACAACCATCAAAGAATGATTAATTTGGAGAATTATAAACAGTAGCATGAGCTTTTAGTAATAACATAAAGTAGAATCCTTTACATAAGGCAACGCTTAATTGCGTTTGTTCAGGGTGTAAACAAAGCACAGTTAGGCTTTATAATCTGCTTTCTATTTTCTAACAAACACCATGTTTATTCATAAGCCAATCTTCATAATTATTCAAGAAGAAAATAAAAAACCTGAATTGATAGTGTAACATTTATACGCTTTATTTTTTTTTTAATAACTATTGCAAATTGCTCTGATGCCATTGAAAAAAAAACAGTTTCTTAAGATAACAATTAGATACTGATTAATCATCTCGTCATTCATTCTGACCTCATGAGATAAAGAGAAATGTTTTCCATACAGTATACTATACAGTAAAGTTAATTTCCTAAAATAACAAATAAACACACACACACACACGTGTATATATATATATATATATATATATATATATATATATATATATATATATATATATACATATATATATATATATATATTAATATATATACATATATATATATATATATATATATATTATACACATACATATATATATATATGTATATATATAAATATATATATATATATTATTATACACATACATATATATATGTATATATATATATATATAAATATATATATATATATTTATATATATATATATATATATATAGGTATACACACAAACACACACACACACACACACACACATATATATATATATATATATATATATATATATATATATATATGAATAATGTGTGTGTGCTTGTATAAATACAGCCAGAAATAGATTATTGGTGTATTCTTAATATTATCTTTCTCGATACCGTATGGATTTCATTGCGATAATTAACCAAGATTTAAATATAGAGAAATATCAAATCATAAAATCAAAAAGATGAAAGTAGCTTATCTGAAATAAATACGAATAGATAAACGGAAGTGAAAATTTTCCATTAATACCTGCCTGGCAATGTTATGAAAACGTAATTGACAATTACTGATATTCAATTAGTATCGTATTTCAGTCAATAAACATATCATTTAAAATTTCTAGGGGCTAATATAACATATTTAAACTAGAAGGACACTCAGTAGAGCGCAGACCTCCGCCGCGGCAGCTTATTTCTTGACCTTTTGTCAGACCTTGATCTCGACCTTAACACGTATCAACTGGCGTGGATTTTCATTCACTCAAATATGAACCAAGTTTGGAATCTCTGTGACAAAGATTTCCAAACTTATGGCTGTTTACGTGAATTGAAAATGTTGTTTGACTGAGACCTTGACCTTCCAAACTTTAACAATTCCCAGCTTTTTACATAACAGTTAATCCCTGCAAGTTTTATTACTCTACGATTAAAATTGTGGCCAGGAAATTGGCAATACTTAGGAACTTATTCCTTCTTAGTTCGGTTAAGAAATGACCCATCAGCATATGAATAAATGCAAGGGTGTATAAACTCTACGGTAAATGCCACCCGTATTTAACTTACGGATCACACACGGTGCCCCAAACCAGTTTTGAATAAAACAATTTATAGTAATATTGTCAGCCATCAAAAAGGGTCTGAATGTAAAATAGATAATAAGGGCATATAAGAATGCTAAGAATTTCCACATTATACTCCGTATAAAGCTATGCAAACCTATTTTGCTTATTGTACCCGTGTGGAAGGAGAATAATAATTGCTAGATACTATTGCTGACAGAAACTAAAGTATTCTAGAATTTGAAATACAGAGAAATTATCTCGTGCACATGATTTTCAAATATATAAACATATACATATTAAAGAATATTCATACTTCAAAAAGATACCTCTTCCTCTAATTAGCATGATTGGAATATAGACAGATCATTCATATATATCATAGTGTTTACACATAAATAGAATGAGACATATTCACATTTAACAACATAAAACTATTATGGTAATGTACAGATGTGAAATATCTCACCTTTTCACTTGAAACCATTCTAAATAAGGTGTGCTGGATGTATTCCAACAGTTTCCTCAAAAAAAAATAAAAAATAAATGCATCCTCGAAATATTTTAAACGAATGGGACCCCAGAGAACGTATCCAATTCGAAATGTTTTCCAAAATATTGATGCAACGTTAAAGTGTCATTTAAAATCTGATTCTCACTCGGGAGATAAACGCTCGTGACACGTTGGGTTGCCAAGTGGGAGATTAAAACAGAATTAAAAAAAAAATGGGGATACGTATAAATTTCATTATTTTTCCTACAACAAAGGTAACTGTTATGCATTATGTAAAATTTGTACCGTAATTCAATATGCGCTACATGTATTGAAAGTGATATTGCATTAGATTTCAGTGATAGAACATGTTTCAACTTTAATTATATGAGTTATGGCGTCTGTCATAAAACATTGAATCTTTTATAGATTACCGAAACGATCCAATATAATTATTGTTATTTTTCACTGCATATGATATTACAGTTTTATATGAAAACGCTCACTAGTTTCGTTTGGATCGTACACTTGTTTACAACAACAAGTTACGTCAGTCCAACTTAGAGACTCCAAAGAGAGTGGGAGAATCTCCAAGTGTGCCATAAGCATTAGCCTACGATGTAACTTAAGAATAAATTGTATTGCCTTACTACAACAAAGTATTATTACGTCCAACAAGAGTCAGCGACGAAAATAGGATAGTCAAATTCAGTACTAATTAACAAATCTTATTCCAGCAGCGATTAAGGATATAAAATGCCACAGTAACGTCTGTTGAAATTGGAGCAGAATACAGGCAAATCTCCCTGGTCCTGACTCATGGCATAATGATTAAAATCCTAATGTATCTAATTTGTTAAGCGTGACTATTGCAATAGCTGCACTGCACGACTAACATTGCCATACATTAATTTATCATAAACGAGATCATATACTTTACAATCTTCATACTGAATGTTTGTCCAAAATGGGCATTCTCAGTTTATAATTACTTTTCAATTTTCATACTAAATTACTCTAAAAAGAGAATTCTCAGCTTATAATTAAGAAAAATAAAATAAATAAAGGCACTGACATATATAACTTACTAGGTTTGCATACACTCAAAAGAGATGCGAATT
>NC_090746.1:73686003-73693503 GCF_036898095.1 Palaemon carinicauda
GTTTAGATCTCAGGAAAGAAAGACAAAATCTAATTTTCAGAAAGAAAATAAACAATCCTATAATAAGAGTAAAATCTGATATGAGTTTAGTTTAGCAATACAAAATAGGTACTCCCAGCTACATGAAGAATTAGAAGCAAGTAAAGAAGAAATGAGCAGTATTTTACCAAAATTTGTATTGGAATCAGCACAAGAGATAGGTGGAAGAGTTCCTAAACAAGATCAAGGAAAGCTATCAGAAAAAAAAATCTAATAAAGAAAAGATTGGAAATAAGGGTAAAATCTATGAGAAATGAAATAGAATTCGCAGAACCATCCCAAACAATAAACAAACTAAAAATCTCCGATATTCGTAAACACAAACAAACCAAAATTGAGGAAACAATAAAGACAGGAAGAAGCATTAAATTGATGAAAAGAAGACTTTCAACAGGGACCAACAGATGCTTGCTTTAAAGGATGAAAATGGAAATATCAACAATAGAAATGAAGTGATAAAAATTGAAGACAGTTTCTATGCAATGCTATACAATAGTAATATAACAAATAACATCACCAGTAGACATAAAACTTAACCAATAAAAAAAATAATGAAACGCGTGAGACGGTACCAAACGTAACAGCAGGGGAAGTACAGAAAGCATTAAAAGTCATGAAAAGATGCAAATCAGCAGGATAAGATAGCCTAAAAATTGATTTAATAAGAAATGGAGGAGATTTCATAAGTGCAAAACTGGCTGAATTTTACACAGAATGTCTACAAGAATGCTATATATGTAAAGCTTGGAAAAACTTAATCAATAAACTCATTCATAAAAAGGGGAGATACAAAAGACTTAAAAAACTACTCCCAATAAGTTTACTCTCCGGAATATATAAAATATTCAAAAAGATACTAGGAGGCCGAGTTGAAAGACAGCTAGACTTTATTCAACCAAGAGATCAGACCGGCTTAAAGCTGGGTATTCAACAACTGACCATATGCATGCAATTAGCCAGCTAATGAAAATAATCAACAGAGTATGACAAACCCCTATGTATGGCACTTGTAGACTATGAGAAAGCCTTTGATTCTCTCAAAACTTCAGCACTAATAAAAGCCCTTCAAAAACAAAGAATAGAAGAATCTTATGTTAGAACACTTGGAGGTATCTATATAGGAAGTACAGCAATTCTAAAACTACATAAAGAAAATTAGAGAAAACAAAGAAAACATTCCAATAGAGAAGGGAATTATACAGGAAGACCCCATCTCTCCTAAATTTTTCACAGCATCCCTGAAAGAATTTTTTTTTAGAATTTAGATTGGGAAAATGTAAGAATAAATATTAATGGGGAACACCTTAACAACTTATGATTTGCAGATGGCATAGTGGTGTTTAGTGAATCATGAGAGGAATTACTAAAGATGATACAAGATTTGAATAGAGAAAGCAGAAATGTATGAAAGAAAATAAATATGAGTAAAATAAAGACAAGTGTTCAATGAAAATGCAAAAACAAAAGATAAGATTTATGGATGAACCTAAAGGGATTGTTGATAAATGTACTTACTAGGGATAGACAGTAAGAGTTTCCCCAGGACACGAGACCAAAATTAAAGGAAGGATAAGCCGGGGATGGAGAACATTTGGTAAAAAAAAATGAGATTATGAAAAGTAAAAGGCCACTTTCTCTAAAAAGAAAAGTATTTACTGTACTCTATTAACTTATGCATCAGAAGCTTGGAGCCTTACTAAAGCCTTAGAACATAAGCTAGTCACAACTCAAAGACCTATGGAAAGAATAATGATGGGAATAACACCAAAAGACAGAAAAAGAACAGCATGGATACGAGAACAAACTAAAGTAGAGGAACTCTAACAACATGTAAGACAAGGAAATGGACATGGGCAGGATATGTAATGGGAATGACAGACGTTATGTGTACATTAAGAATAACAAAATGGGTCCCTAGAAATCGTAAAAGAAGCAGGAGGAGGAGAGGATGACGATGGATTGACAATCTAAGAAAGTTTGCGGGTGTGGACTGGCATAGAAAGACCATAAACAGACGCAAGTGGAAGTACATGTCCGAGGCCTTTGTTATGCAGTGGACTAGTAAAGGATGATGATGATACATAATATATGTATATATATATATATATATATATATATATATATATATGTGTGTGTGTGTGTGTGTGTGTGTGTGTGTGTGTACGTGTGTATGTGTGTGTGAGTGTGTTTACAGAAAACGTTGAAAGAAGCTCAGAATTTGCGTAAAATAGCATTTTATAACCAAATTATTTAAATCAATAATAAGAAACCATGGTGCTATTATAGTATGCTATCTACCGCCGATTTTGCTATCTACAACCCCTTTCTGACTATAGTATGATACCTACCAAGTTTTTTCACTATAGTGATTTGAATGGAAAGATAAACAGCAGACTGAGTTTATGAGAAATTTTGGAATTGGTTTATTATTTAGTTTACGAGACCCCAATTAACACAATCATACAATTAAGTGGGAAATCACCTAATACAGTCACTGATTGCTTTGATATATGTCGGGAGGTGTGTAGTGTGATGGTTTCATGTCAAACTAAAGGCAAAATGGTTGGCAATGAGGAAATCCCCAAACAGATTGATGAGGCTCGATTTGCTGGTCGTCGTAAGTATAACTGTGGTCGATTGTTGGCTGGTGACCATCCCCCAAACTCTGAAGATTCTGATGCTGAACCTGTTAATAAGAAGAACCATGGCAGTCGCATCGATGGACCTTGGGTTTTTGGATTGAAAAATGGACGTGATTGCAGGTACTCTTACGTTGAAAGAAGAGATAAGGAAACGTTGATCCCTATCGTACAACGTGAGTGCCAATTTGGATCTGTAATCCATTCCGATGAATGACCAGCATACATGTGCTTAAGGAATCTCGGGTATGAGCACAAAACCGTGAACCATCAACAGGGTATAAGCACAAAACCGTGAACCATCAACAGGGTATGAGCACAAAACCGTGAATCATCAACAGGGTATGAGCACAAAACCGTGAACCATCAGCAGGGTATGAGCACAAAACCGTGAACCATCAACAGGGTATGAGCAAAAAACCGTGAACCATCAACAGGGTATGAGCACAAAACCGTGAACCATCAACAGGGTATGAGCACAAAACCGTGAACCATCAACAGGGTATGAGCACAAAACCGTGAACCATCAACAGGGTATGAGCACAAAACCGTGAACCATCAACAGGGTATGAGCACAAAACCGTGAACCATCAACAGGGTATGAGCACAAAACCGTGAACCATCAACAGGGTATGAGCACAAAACCGTGAACCATCAGCAGGGTATGAGCACAAAACCGTGAACCATCAACAGGGTATGAGCACAAAACCGTGAACCATCAACAGGGTATGAGCACAAAACCGTGAACCATCAACAGGGTATGAGCACAAAACCGTGAACCATCAACAGGGTATGAGCACAATACCGTGAACCATCAGCAGGGTATGAGCACAAAACCGTGAACCATCAGCAGGGTATGAGCACAATACCGTGAACCATCAACAGGGTATGAGCACAAAACCGTGAACCATCAACAGGGTATGAGCAAAAAACCGTGAACCATCAACAGGGTATGAGCAAAAAACCGTGAACCATCAACAGGGTATGAGCACAAAACCGTGAACCATCAACAGGGTATGAGCACAAAACCGTGAACCATCAACAGGGTATGAGCAAAAAACCGTGAACCATCAACAGGGTATGAGCACAAAACCGTGAACCATCAACAGGGTATGAGCACAAAACCGTGAACCATCAACAGGGTATGAGCACAAAACCGTGAACCATCAACAGGGTATGAGCACAAAACCGTGAACCATCAACAGGGTATGAGCACAAAACCGTGAACCATCAACAGAATGATGTGGACCCAAATTCAGGAGCACATACTCAGTCTATTGAGCGATCATGGCTGGATGCCAAGATTGACATACTGAAAAAGAAGAAAGGAAGGAGTACCTCATCAGCATTTACAATCCCATTTAGATCATTACTGTTGGAAAGTTCTGAGAAAAGGCGACGATGTATTTCCTGCTTTCTTGAATTATGTAAGATATGTTTACAAGCAGTAATAGAATAAATTTTTGATTGAATTTTTTTCGTAGATAATTTTCTTTCAGTTTTGTAATATTTGATTTTTCACTTGAATAACTTGTAACATTGTTGTATGATGAGCTTTGAATAATTTGTAATAAAAGTTTCCCTACAAACTGCTTATAATTATGCACCCATGTTGTCCTGCCAATAAATATTATCAAACTATCATTAAAGTCCAATGAGGATACATACTGGTGGTAAGTAATCTGTTTGATAATCCTCATCAAACAGGAGGATTAACATTGACGGTAGATAGCATACTTTGTGGTACATACCTTACTATAGTAGAAATTCAACGGTAGATAGCATACTATAGTAGAAATTCAACGGTAGATAGCATACTATAGTAGAAATTCAACGGTAGATAGCATAACATAGTAGAAATTCAACGGTAGATAGCATACTATAATAGCACCGAAACCATCTCCAAAATGAACTTGAAACTTTCATATATCAACACAAATACCTGTTACTTTACTGTACTCTAATATAACACCTGTCTCAAGTAAGTATCACTGATGATCTTTAATTATATTTTGCATCATATGTCCCATAAATCCCATATGCAGCTGCATATAGTTTGTTCAATATATTTATTTTCATACACATATGATCTCTCATGGCGGATCCAGCTGGCTTCAGAAGGCTTTATTTATATGAAAATTAACAGACATGAATGTGCAGATGAACATAAATACATACATACATAATGTAAATACCAATACATATCTATCTATACACATTTATAACTTCTCTCGATAAGAGACTAGTAATCTTCAAAATTTGCTTTTGAAATGTGATGAAATAAAATACTAATGAATATACTGAACCTGGTAATATTCGTCTTTAATTTACAGTTCTTTCTACAACAGCAGAAAATGTTCTGGAATACTCAAGTTAAAAAAAAAATGATAAAATCAAACAAAAATAATAAAAACCAAACTAAAAGAACATAGAACTTCTTGCCTTCACTGCGTGTTGCACTTTAAATAAGAAATGGAAACGAACACAATCAAAGCAAGCAGATACTCAAAAAACACCAAGACGGAAAATAGGAAATTCAAAGGTGAGAACAGCCCACTGAAGAGTAAACAAAGAAAGAGTCTTTTAGATTTAAGGAAGATCACTACAAGGGGGAATTCTGGAAAAGTAATACTGAGTCTGGGACCTGTCTTGAGCCCAGCAGTTAAGCCCAGACTGTAAGATATAGAACGGAGATCGCCTCTCTGGAGGAAAGATAATGTAACTCTTTTGTTTTCGGATTCGGAGATTAGACTATTTCCTTGCGGAAGATATTGAGCAGCAAGGGTCGTAAGATTCTTCTACCTTGGGGGGAGAGAGAGAGAGAGAAAGAGAGAGAGAGAGAGAGAGAGGAGAGAGAGAGAGAGAGAGAGAGAGAGAGAGAGAGAGAGAGAGAGAGAGAATCACTTACAAGAATAATTAACTTGGAGACATGCCCCTTCTCTCTCTCTCTCTCTCTCTCTCTCTCTCTCTCTCTCTCTCTCTCTCTCTCTCTCTCTCTCTCACACACACGCACACTTACACACTCACATACACGAGAGGCAAAGGTGAATGTACTAAGGCAAACACAAACACGATTTTACAGTGACCCGGAAGAGAACGTTTTGGTTAATTTTTAAGAACATCATTCTATATATTTTTTTGTAAAACGAATTAAGCACGTTTATTAACACACACATACAGAGAGAGAGAGAGAGAGAGAGAGAGAGAGAGAGAGAGAGAGGAGAGAGAGAGAGAGAGAGAGAGAGAGAGAGAGAGAGAGAATATACATTAGCATTTAGAAATCGTTTTGCCCTAGAGCTATAGGAAATAAACTTCTGCCCATAAAAATCGGCCAAGGAGAGTTTCTTGAAGTTTTTCAAGGGTATTTAATTTCCTGAACATACCGTCTCCCATAGGAAAACTCTCCTAACTAATCTAGAATCAACCGACGGAAGTAAATATAAGGGTGCCAGTGTACGTACAATTTAGCCTCTCTCTCTCTCTCTCTCTCTCTCTCTCTCTCTCTCTCTCTCTCTCTCCTCTCCTCTCTCTCTCTCTCTCTCTCTCTCTCTCTCTCTCTCTCTCTCTCTCTCTCTCTATATATATATATATATATATATATATATATATATATATATATATATATATATATATTCATGCTTAGTAACACTTAGAATGACAAGAAAGGATGTGCGCGCTCTCTCTCTCTCTCATTATCTCTTTCTGTGCGTGAACGCACGGGCGTGCGACTGTGTGTGTGTGTGTATGTGTGTGTGTTTGTGTGTTTGTAAACCTCGTAATATCCAAAGTGACGAGTGAGTACACTTTTCTATAAAGCGAAATACAATATTACTTGCAATATATTACACACCACTCCCTCTCCATCCTCCCTTCCATCCGCCCCCCCCTCCTCTCTCTCTCTCTCTCTCTCTCTCTCTCTCTCTCTCTCTCTCTCTCTCTCTCTCTCTCTCTCTCTCTAAATTTATGTGACTGGGCTTACTAACACAACTCAAGTTACTAAAGCATTTTGAATCCTCTTTTGAAGAATTTGAAATATCAGCAAAACCTTGTTATCTAATAAATTTATGTTTCTTTAGAATGGATAAAAAACAGTTACCAAGTAATGAAATATGTATGTTTACGATGATAAATTATCAAAATAGTATGTATGTTTTTATGTAAGTATGCATACATGTAGCTTTGTTGAAATACAGGAATACAAAGCTATTTATTTAGTAGATTTCACTCATTTGTTAATTATTACGCTAAGTACCTTTTTCTGTTTATTAGTATTTTCTCTAAGATATCTATCGTGTTAAGATGTTTTGAATTAATTATATCAATAATGAGCTCTTATCATATTTATTACTAATATGACCTTAAATATGCTGAAGTGATTACAGTCAGAATATCCCATCACAGAACATGTTACAGATGTCTAAGCAATGAATTTCGTCTATTTATCTTTGATAAACAATTTGACTTCATTTGAAAACGAACGAGTTGCTTAACTAGGTGCAGGACAGAAAAAAATCTAAAACCTTAAGAAATATAAGTCAAAACAATTTTCTTTAGCTTATACTAAGACCAATGATATAAATTTCTACAGCACGTATTCCTTTGAAATAGATGAAAAGAAATATATCTTGAATCCCCGTTTGAAAACCAAGTTTGATAATTAAAATCGTAAACACCAACGAGAGTAAAAACATCAACCTAAACATTATAATCCGTTTTCCGCCTTTGAGTTCAAATCCTTTACCATTTCTCGGTGGTACCATCTCCCCATCTATCCTTTCTCTTTGAACCATCCAAGAGACCCTAAGATGTGGAATCCTCCTTC
>NC_090746.1:73698503-73723946 GCF_036898095.1 Palaemon carinicauda
CTGTAAAGGCCGATAGTTTATAGCAGTGTCTACCACATCACCGTCCTTGTCAGGTTAAGAACGTATAAGTCTATTTGCTGAGTCAACAGCAGCCATTGCCTGGACATCGCTGGTCCTAGCTAGGGTGGAAAGGGTGCTTAGGTTCTGATCATATGTATATATCACTTGTCTCTGGCATTCATGGAGGGTAAAAAAGGCCTCGTGACAAAAGCTTCATTCATTTGTAAAGCCCTCTCCACAACTTTATCAACATACTTTTGCAATAACTCTAGTAAACAATTTCACCACCCTTCTTGTGGTTTCCTCTCCTTTGTGATCGGAATCTGTATGCACTGAAGTTTCTTTACCACCGCGCGCACACACACACACACACACAAACAAACACACACACACACACACACACACACATATACACACACATATATATATATATATAAATATATATACACACACACACACACATATATATATATATATATATATATATATATATATGGTGTGTGTGTGTGTGTGTGTGTAAATATCACCCACGAATGGCATTTAATACCGAATTCGGTATTAATGCCATTCGTGGGTGATATTTACATTGACTGAAATCACGTGCGCTTGTGATATATATTCTCACACACACACACACACACATATATATAAATATATATATATATATATATATATATATATATACATATATATATATATATATATATATATATATATATATATTAGTTTTTTAGCCAACTGATACAATCAATATCTACTAATAGAATTATTATAATCTAATGGAATTTATATTAACTGATGCAATTAATATCAGCTGATCATCAAATGATATAATCATTATAATCTAATGGAATTGATATTAACTGATGCAATTACTATCAGCTGATCATCAAATGATATAATTATTATAAACTGATTAACTGATGGAATTAAGAGCAATTGATAGAATTTAAGGCATGAACATGGGGTGCGATCGGTAATATTCTCCACTAAAGACTACAGGAGTCTCAGGTCCGACTCTTAGACGAAACAAGCTAGATACACTAGCTCCATTAAAACCAATTGTTTTAATCATCATCATTTCATTATGTATGTGGCAGGTAATCGAATTATGGAAGGATGCCATTTTATAGGTAGGTGGTTGCCCGTGGTACCAGCCACCCTTTGAGATCCTACCAGTAGAGCGTTAATAGGTCCTTCGACTGGTTACGGCTCATTTCTCCGTTGCCTACACATACACAGATTTGTCTAGCCTATTCTTAACACATTCCCACTGTCTTCATACTACTGCACTGTAATTATTCGGTAGTTAATTTCTTCTTCGTAAAATATTTCATCTTAATTGTTCATTACTTATCTTGTAGTTTATTCATTTCGTTTTTTCCTTTCATCATTGGTCTATATTTCCCTGTTGGAGCCATTGGACTAATAACATCCTGCTTTTTCAACTAAGGATGTAGCTGAATAATAATAATAATAATAATAATAATAATAATAATAATAATAATAATGATAATGATAATGATAATGATGATGATGATGATGTGATGATGATGATGATGATGAAAGGAACAGACTAGCAATCTCATTCTACAAATTGCTATGAAACTGAGAGAGAGCAAAAATAGTTGGTTGGTGAAATATATTTTTTCTGTCTATATGTCTGTACCCTAATATAATACACAATCTCGTTTTATTACTTGCCATAAAACATAAATAAAAAAATACACTCCTATACATTAGATATAGGAATCTCCCAGTTTATAAATACTGAAGAAAAATTAAAAAATGGTAATTGGAATGTTAGAACCATGAATCAGATTAGAAAATTACAGCAAGTGAAGAATGAATTTAAGCAATATAGTTTGGATATCTTGCCCTTAATTGGAACACGTTGGAAGGGGATTGGCAAAGAAATTTTAGACCAATGCAATAAATATATCTACTCAGGAAGATCAGATGGAGGTGGAAGAGAAGGGGTAGGAATGATGATGACACCAACAGCACAAAAGGCATTAACTGAGTGGAGAGCTGTAAATAGTAGATTGTTTCTTGCAAAGTTTAAATCAAAACAGTGCAACATGAGTATTATAGTTTGCTATGTACCAACAAATGATTCCCCTGACGAAAGGAAAGACGAATACTACGAAAACCTGCAGAGTGTAATAGATGAGATCCCAGAGAGATATATGAAAATTGTGATTTGGTGAGTTCAATGCTAAAGTCGGAAGGAATAACCAAGGTACCGTATAGGGAATGTGATGGGTGTTGCGGGTCTTGGCGAGATTGCAAATGAAAATGGGGCAATCTTAATATTGGAGGTACTCTTTTCCAGCACAAGGACATCGACAAATATACATGAAATTCACCATGTGGCAATTACAAAAATAGATAAATAGCCATTTAATAAAGAGAGGACTTAGATATGTAAGAAACTACAGAGGTGCAGATATTGGTACAGAAATGTAGAGAGAATACCTAGGTTTGATGAAACTAAGCTTCTAGAAGATGAGCAGAGAGAAACCTTTGCAATTAAATGTAGGAATCAATTTGCAGTCTTAGAGACAAAGAAGTGCAGACAATTAATGAAGAATTGTGTGATATTAAGAACACATATAAGTCAGTTGGTAGTAAAGTTTTGGGACATGCAGCTACAAGGAGAAAACCGTGGACATCAAATGATACTTAGGATACTACAAAAAGAAGACAAAGATAAAAGTTGATTGTTGAAAGTCTTCAAGGAAGTAATGAAAATTACAAGGTAGAGCATGCTAAGTATTCCAGTTTTAATAGTGAGGTTAAAAGAACAGCCAGGAATGACTGGAAAGAATATTTAGAGAGGAAAGCAGATGAGGCTGATAAAGTTATGAATTAAGGGAGTGGCTACGGTGTAAGAATTGCTCATAGATTTATCAATAAAATCTGTACTAGGGCAAAAAAGAAGAAGCATATACCCATTAAAAAGAAAGACGGATCTGTTATAACAATAGAAGATGAAGAAAGGCAACGTTGGATGGAACAATTCAGTGAAGTCATGAATAGAAAATATAAAGGGTATAATTTGATTGATGTACCTGAAGCTGAGGAAGACCTTGATGTGCCTATGAATGAATTCAGTGTATTTGAAGTCGAAGATATGAATAAAGATTTCAAGAGATGAAAACCCCCGGATACAATAGAATAACTGCTGAGATGATATTGGCCGGAAATAAAGCGACTCCCAGAATACTTACAAGATTTTTTTTTGTGGAATGTGGCGTGAAGAGGCAAACCCTGATGAATGGGAGTTAGAAGTGTTGGGAAAAAAATTTCGGACCGATTGCAATAAACACAGAACAGCATACTTACGTCAGTTGTCATTAAAATATATGGTACGCTCATTCTAAAGAGACTAGATAGAAAGATTGACGAAAACCTGAGAGATGAACAAGCAAGATTTAGAAGAGGCAGAAGTTATACTGACCAAATTTTAATTTTCAGACAAGTACAACAATGTGTAGAATATAGAAATTCACTTTTGATGGCATTTGTAGACTATGAAAATGTCTTTGATAGGGTGCACCGATAAAATCTCTGGAGAGTTCAGCGTTATTGTGGATTTCCTCTTAAATATATAAATTTGATTGAGTCTGTTCATGAGCATACCAAGTGCACAGTTAATGTTAGTGGAGTCTTATCAAACGAATTTCCAGTGAACAGTGGAGCACTCCAAGGGAATGTATTGCTATCTATATTGTTTATCCTTCTCATGGAGTTTGTAATGCATAGAACAGTTGGGGATGGTGAAGAAGGATTGGACTGAATTGATAACAGGAAATTAGCTGACCTAGAGTATGCTGAAGACGCTGTTCTTAATAGCAGAACACGAAAGGACTGGCACAGCATGCTTACCAGAATGCATGAAATATCACATATGGTTGGGCTCAAGATAAAAAGAAGAAAGACAGAGTTGATGAGAACGGAATATGCAATGGAAGATGAAATATCATTGGAAGGAGAAAGGATTAATGAGGTGGAATCATTTAAATCTTTAGGAGCTATGATCTCTAATACAGGATCTTTAGAATTTGAGTTATCGAAAAATTGAAAAAATCAAATCAGACAATGGCTAGGTTAAGTAAAATTTAGAACTGAAATTGCCTGAAATTACATATAAAATTCAGGTTATATATCAGTTTAGTGAGACCGGTGTTACTCTATGGACATGAGTCGTGGTTTAACAATGAATCAATATCCAACACACCTCGTAGATTTGAGAACAAAGCCCTCAGAAGAATATTGGGAATTAAATGACAGGACAGGATTAGAAAGGAAACTACAAGAGATTACTCGAATGTCATATGTGGATGGAGAGCATTGTGAGGGTTAGATGGAGATAGTTTGGCCATGCTCTTCGCACTCCCCAAGAGAGTCTTGATCACCAAACTTTCAATTGAGCTCCAACAGGCACTAGAACAGTTGGAAAACCCAGGCCTATATGGCGGAGGAATATGAAGCGTGAAGTAGATGATGAATGGAGAATTATTGATTTAAAAGCTCATGATAAACACGGCTGGCGAAATCTAAGAGGCCCTTAGCGTCAATAGGTGTGGGAGATGATGATGGTGATGATATTAAATATGCTCCTCACTCAAAACCTCAAAGATTAATTTCAGATTACGCGAAACGAATCATCCAGTTATCTAAATCATTAAAGCTACTTCAATATCATGCTACGCAAAATTTTTTACACAAATCCGCGATCAAACTAATCAATGTCCCCAGCGAGAAACTCAGATGTAGTATGAACTGATAAGATGTAACGAAAAACTGCCAACATGTGGCGAAAAAATAGTTAGGATGTAGCAAGATTCCTGGAAACGATTCATGGGCCTGAAAGAGCTCTAATGACAGGAGAAGAGAAGACCTTCAACGTTCGTATCTCATCAGCAGGAACCACAAACGCCACAAAATGGAGGTTAGGAATATCAACGATGTGACAGAATGAAATTACAGAGCCAAACTTGAAAAGGGCTGAAGGGCAGGGTTTCTTTCAGAGATGTTTTGAAATTGTTTCAACTGTTATTTTGAGTGGAATTTCTCTTTTTTTTTCTTTTTTTCATTACATGCTTGTTGAAAATTTGTTTCACTGATGTAAAATTAAGTATATACAATGCCACACAAATATAGGAAAGGGATTATGCTAGCTGACATTATCATAGTTTTAAATACATACATTGATACGAAGAGAGACACGTTGAGAAAATTGACAGAACGGAAGCATTCAGAGATTTCAAACCTCCACCAATGAATATTGCCAACATCTAACTAAAGTCTACGGACATCGCCCCTACTTTTTATAGGCTGACTGTACAGTAGATGGTGAAAAGTGCAATGTAGATCCAGTATCGTGATTTTGAACCATATCACCTCCAAAATTTCATGGTTTCTTCCAATCCATTTTTAGAATTTAGTCAAAATCCAATGTGTCAGTTTGTTTTGACGTAATCATATATATTATGAAAAATGCTAATCAGGATCTTAAATCCGGATACAGTACCGGATCATCTTCAAAAGTTAATGGAGTCGTCCATGGCCTAAGATAGACCTTTGGTTAAAATTTCGTAAAAATCCGTCCATTTGTTTTGACGTAACCTTTAAAATTGAGAAAATGCAAATTTGAATCCAAATCATCTCAAAAATTCAATGGGGTCTTACAAGACCTAAGATCTATCTTTAGTGAAAATTTCGTTGAAATCCGTTGAACAGTTTTGTCGTAATCCTGTACACAGACACAAAGACAAATAAATAAATAAACTCACTAGAAAATATAAGCTCGTTGGCAGAGGTAATAATATAGTCTGACAAAGGAAGGAAAAATCAGTCGCACAATAGATTTACGTGCTTGCTTTTAAGATTTCGCACACATGCATACATAAATACATACATACATACATACATACATACATACATACATTATATATATATATATATATATATATATATATATATATATATATATATATATATAAATAATTATTATTACTTGCTAAGCTAGAACCCTAGTTGGAAAAGCAGGATGCTATAAGCCCCAGGGGTCCAACAGGGAAAATAAACCAATGAGGAATGGAAGTAAGGAAAAACTACAAGAGAAGTTTAAGAACAATGATAAAATTAAAATAGATCTTTCATATATAAACTATAAAACCGTTGAAAACAACAAGAAGAAGAGAAACAAAATAGAACAGTGTGCCCGAGTGTACCTCAAGCAAGAGATCTTTAACCTAAGACAGTAGAAGACCATGGTGCAGAGGCTATGGATGTACCCAAGACTAGAGAACCATGGTTTGATTTTGGAATGTCCTTCTCATAGAAGAGCTGCTTATCATATATATATATATATATATATATATATATATATATATATATATATATATATATATATATATACACAAAATAAAGATATTTGGAATGAAAATCTAAATATTCTTGCTGTGGAATATTATTGGAAAAAACCTACGCCCATCTTATAGATTATTCAAGATAATTTAACGTGTTGGACTTTTAATGAATAATTACAAGAAATTGAAAAGTATTAAATTATCATAAATGTTCTATGTGTAAAAAAGCAATCCACTGAATAAACACTAAATTGTTTCTACCTATCCATCAACACAATAAACCATTTTAAAATATCCTTCTACCAAAAATAAGCATCTGAAACAAAAAAATTAATAAAATGACCAAAATAAGACCTGGATAATACACTGCCTATCTAATAATATAAATAATTAAGCCTAAATTGTACGGAGCCAGTATTTCTGCTAAACGCCAACCCCCATTCCCCCCCCCCCCCCCAACACATTTTTTTCACTCCAACAGTTAAACAAAATAAGCTTACAGCATGACAATTAATTTATATCGAGGAAAAAAAAATTCTCATAATACTTTTAATTCGTATTCTTGCAATAAGATAAGATGTTTTATTCTCCCCAAGGTAAAGTATTGAAAGTAATAGAACTTACAACATTAACAATTTCTATTCATATCTTTGTTTTATCAATAGGAAAATAAAAGTTTTCCTCGCATAGCGAGACGACGTATTAGGGGATTATGAATTACATAAACCTTTAGAGTTAATGCTCTTTTCATACCCTGACGTACAATTGGCTTCATTAATTCTGGTATACTTCACGTGATGCTAAGGAGACGTCTGATAAATGTACACGGTAACAAAAGAGAAACTGTAGGCAACGCTGCCTATAAAACAAAGCTGATAAGCTTACAAGCATGGAATTAAAAGCCTTATTATCAATTTTACGAAGGGCTAAATTGCAAAATATTACCCTTCTCCTTAGCTTCTCGTGAAGTGTACCGAAATTAATTAAGCCAACTGTACTATGGCATTAAAATTAGTTTACAACGATAAAGAACAGTTTTGGGAAAGTAATTTTCATTATCTTTTATGCGTCTCTAAAACAGGTAGCAATGTTCAGGTTAATTAACATCGTGGGATAACCTCGTTAACTTCATTTCGGAAAATGGCTATTTCGTTTAACGCGGAAAAAAAATTTTTTTTAAAAAAGTTCATTCACGTACTAAAAGTCGCTGTATCGAGGCCTTACAGTTTGCTCAAACTCCGATAAAGTAAGTTCAAAAGTTTAAGTCTTACTCCGTGTCACTATTGTTACTCAAACCGGAAAGGCAATTTGATGTAGATTGAATTTCTTTCATTTTTTTTTTACTTTAGCGACTCTTTAGATACAATTTCAATCGCTTAAACTATTTCCCGAAAATAATATATATCTCAATTTATATCTAAATTATAAACATCATCAATACCTTTATATCATCTATATACTGGTGAACGCAATCACTCAAAAATGACAGGTAAATATTTAGAAACATGCTCACAAACACAACGCCTCCCACCCCCATTCATCAGGGTATGACTACTCCAATCCCCATACCAAGGGGATGGGGAAAAACCGAGTAGCTCTACGTACGGCAATGCCACTAAGCATCATTGGAAAGATATATATATATATATATATATATATATATATATATATATATATATATATATAATTATAAATTCAATTATATATAAATATATATATATATATATATATATATATATATATATATATATATATATATATAGATATATATATATATCAGAAATTTTAAGTAATTTCAATTTTTCCTAGCGATACTTACCTCGAACCACTTTCATAGGAGGACTGGTATAAACCACTCCACTCCGACTAAATTGATTCGATTCCCACCCCCACAATACCCGACTGGGACCCGGTTGCCATCTTGACCTCAGGTCCTCAGTTCTCGCTCCAACATTCGCCCACTCTCTGAGTGCCAGTTCACCAGGGGACGGATGGGAGGGCCATAACCCGAAAGTAGTTCGAGGTAAGTATCGTTAGGAAAAAATAGAAATTACTTAAAATTTCTGATTGGTTCCGACAAGAGATACTTACCTCGAGCTACTTTCATAGGAGACTCAGACTTAAGAGGAGGGGGTAAACTTGGACCAGGGCCACCCTGACCTCAGCGGCAAGAAGCCCCAGGTAGATGGATGGGCATACCCAGGGGGAGGGAATGAGAATCATATACCACACATTAAAAATACACCTAGCAATCAATTGATAACTCACCTATTCAAACTCACATTCGTTCCTCCCCCTCTAAGGGCACAGGGAACGAGGGGGGGGGGGGGTAGGGGGGGGGGTTCAGGAAGGATAGGGGGACGTGTGTGCATCACTAACCCTATCGCAGGACTTTCACACCTGCTGAAGGCCTGCCACCACCAGACCTAACGAGAAGGTATCTAACGTCCTCCTCGTAACGTCCTATAAGTAATGGGCCGTGAAAGTAAACTGCCTCTTCCAGACTCCGGCCTTTAAGATCTGAGAAATTGCCATGTTCTTGGGGAAGGCCAAAGAGGTACGCAAGCCCCTGATGTCGTGAGGCTTAGCGTTCTTGGGGGAAGGCACTACGGAAGTCTCATAAGCCCTTCTAATGACCTCTCTCAACCAATAGTAGACCGTATTCCTCGACACTGCCTTCTTGACCAGGCCCGTGGAGATGAAGAGGGAGGAGAGCCCCGGGCAGTACCTGGCTGTCCTACTCAAGTACTTCCTGACTGCTCTTACCGGGCATAGGAGTAAGTCTTCTGGGTCCCTCGAGGAGGCTATCGCTGGAACAGAGAACTCCTCGAACCTTGAATCCTCCACTGAGGGGTTTTGCGTTTTCGCCACGAAGAACGGAGAGAATCTAAACGAGAGGTCTTTCCACCCTTTGGAGTGGGAGACCTCGCTGGAGAGTCCGTGCAGGTCGCTCACCCTCTTGGAGGATGCCAAGGCCAACAGGAAGACTGTCTTCAACGTGAGCTCCCTGGCCAAGGGGCTCGAACGGGGGTCTCTTCACGAAGTCCAGGACCCTGGCGATATCCCAAGCGGGGACTCTGGAGGCTTGCGGGGGGCATGACTGCTCGAAGTTGCGGATCAGCATGGATAACTGATCCGAGGCACCTAAGTCCAGGCCTTTTAGCTTGAAGACCTGCCCCAGGGCAGGCATAACTCCTTTAACTGCTGGTACCAAGACCTTCTTCTCCATCCTCAGGAAGATTAGGAAGTCTGCTATTGGGGGGATGGAAGCTTCCAGTGCCTTCACTCCCTTATTCCTACACCATTTACAAAAGGTAGCCCACCTGGCCTGATACACCGCGGCAAAGGATTTTCGCAAATAGCCCGCAATGTAGGAGGCCGCTGAACCCGAGAAACCATCTCTCTTCAGCAGGTACTCGATAGTCGCCATGCGTGAAAAGAGAGCACCTGCGGGTTTTCGTGGAACCTTAGGAAGTGCAACTGACACAGGAGGTTTTTTCTTAGAGGAAGAGGCCACAGGGAATATGACGCTAGAGCCTGAAGGTCTGCGAACCACTCCCTCTCGGGCCATCACGGAGCCACGAGGGTCATCCTCACGACCCTGGACCGGAGGAGCCTGTTCAACACCCTCCTGAGGACCCTAAAGGATGGGAAGGTGTAAATGTCCATGTTTTCCCAGGAGTGCTGAAACGCATCTTCCATCTCGGACCCTGGGTCTGGTACCGGGGACCAGTAGACCGGGAGTTTCGCGTTCAGTTTCGTCACGAACAGGTCTATCACAAGGGAACCCACCCTGGCCACCTGAGGGTTTAGGGATCATTCGGCGGTTAGGACCTGGCCCTTCCTGCTGAGACCGTCCGCTATGACGTTTCGTTTTCCCGGAATGAACTGAGCCATAAGGTCTATGTGTCTCCTCTCGGCCCATTCCAGGATATTTTCTGTTATGGGGCAAAACTCCCTGGAGCGAAGGCCTCCCTGTTTCTTGATATACACCACCACTGTGGCGTTGTCGCACATCAGGGCTACCGTCCTGCCTTCTAGCTCCCCTTCAACGATTGACAGGGCCCTCTGGATGGCCAGTATCTCCAGGACATTGATGTGGAGAGCCCTCTCTGCCTGCGACCACTGGCCTTGTGCTGTGTGAGAGGCCAGGTGGGCGCCCCAACCCTCCTTGGAGGCATCTGTGAAGAGCTACGTCTCCGGGGGGGGAATCCGTCAGCGGGGTGCCCCGCCTGGAGTTCTCGGCAGAGACCACCACTGTTGGGCCACCCTCCCACCGGGGGACAGTGGGACTACCTGAGTGGGGGAACCGGTCTGGCACCAGTGATCTTTTAGGTTCCACTGAAAAGGCCTCAGTTTGATCCTGCCCTGAGGGACCAGTTTCTCTAGGGAGGCCAGGTGACCCAGTAGCCTCTGCCAGTCCTTGGCCCTCATAGGGAGGACCTGGAGGAATGGCCTGGAAATCTCCCCGAGGTTCCAGATGCGCTCCTCGGAGGGGAAGGCCCTTACTAAGGACGTGTCCAGCTCCATCCCCAAGTATACCGTCCTTCTTACTGGTGTTAGCTGGGATTTCTCCATATTTACCACGATACCCAGCTCCCCGCAGAAGGCTAACAGAACGTTCCGTTACTGCTCCAAGATTCCCTCTGATTCTAAAAGCAGCAACCAAACGTCTAGGTAACTCAGAAGTCTGAAGTTGTGTTTGTGCGCCCACTCCGACACCAGGGAGAACACTCTTGTGAAAACCTGAGGGGCCGTGGATAGGCCAAAGCATAGGGTGGTGAATTGGTAAGTTACCTGACCCACACTTCAGCCTTGATAGACTTGTTCGGGCCCGAGAGGTCTATCACAGCCCTCCAACCCTCCGAGGACTTCTGGACTAAGAAGAGACAGCCGTAGAAGTCCGGGGAGTTGTCCGACACCGGTTGGAGGGAGCGCTTGAGCAACATGGCAGAGATCTTCGCCTGGAGGACTTCCTTGTGGGAGTAGTCCCGGGATGCAACGTGTCCGCCCCAGGGTCCCTTACCAGGGGAGGGGTCTCGTCCAGGAAGGGGACCCAGTAGTATTCCTTCAGAACACGCCTGTCCATGGGTCGGTTCTGGAATTCTCCCATCTTTGCCAGTGTTTTGGAGCCATCCATACACTGGTGGAGGGGATAGTGGAAGGGGGGACCTCTCACCTTACTCCTCCTAGGGACCTGGGCTCCTCTGGCTCTCCTGGAGGAAGAGGACCTGGACTTGAAAGGACCCGAGAATCCGAGAGGGGCCTTGAAGGAGGACTGGTGGGAGGAGTCCTAGGACCTGCCTTCCTTCACGAGTCTCTCCATCTTCTGCTCCACCAGGTTCTCTGGAAACAGACCTTCCCCTTCCACTGGGGAGTTCTTAAGCAACCTGCGGTCTCTGTTCAGGACCCTTGAGCCAACTTAATGGCTTTGGTCCTGGACCGGAGAAGCTCTCGGAAGAGGTTCAGGGCTGCTTTGTTGGAGAGATCGTGGCTGTTGTGGAAAGTGGCCAATGCCACAGACCACAAGTCCAACCAGGACATGGCGTGGGACAGGGACCAAGCGGAGGCCTCCATCGACAGGGTCTCCTGTAACGAGAAGGCCTGGCCTCTTTAGGCACCGTCCCCAGGTGCCCTGTCCACCGCCATGGCGAAGTCCAGATCCTTGGGCTCTTCCGCCTCACTCATGTTGTTCAGGACCCAGATCCTGGCTAGGACCCTCCCAAATATCGACGTTTCCTCCGGTGTTGTGTCCGGCAACACCAGATCCCGGTCGAACCTGCGGGGGTAGCCGAGGGCTCCACTCAGGTGGGGAGACCCGTATCAAGGAGAGCCTCTGGGGGGGCGGGAGCCGTCATGAGCTTGCCCACCTCACTCGAACAGGGCCTCAACACGCCTAGGGAGCTCACACCCCTAGGCTCCCGCTGCCGGGTCACTGGGAGACCCCTACCCATTATTGGCTGCACGGGGCCTTGCAGCGCGGGGTCTGCCATGCGGGGCCCGCCACATGGGGCCTGCCGTGCTGGGCCTGCCGCTAGGTAGGCGGCCGACGGACTGGCCGAAGAGCCCCGGGAGTAGACCACGGGCCCCGCTCTCCTTTCGGGGCCCCCGTCCCACGGGCAGCCCCTGCTGCAGTGGGACCGGGCGGACCCCTACCGGCCTTCCTTGGTGAATAAGACCTGCCATGTCTGCGATGCCGCCTGTTCCTCCTGCTGCTGCTCCTGCGGCGCCTGTGCTGTATCGAGGAGGGCCGCTAGGGGGGGGGGAGTCGTCATAGGTCTGCCCGCCTCACTCGAACGGGGCCTCCCCCAGCCTGGGGAGCTCACACCTCTAAGCTCCTTCTGCGGGATCCACCTACCCAATCCTGGCCGCACGGGGTCTGCCGCTGGGTGGGCAGCCGATGGACCGGCCGGAGAGACCCGGGAGCAGACCACGGGCCCCGCTCTCCTCACGGAGACCCCCGTCCCACGGGCAGCCCCTGCTGCAGTGGGAACGGGGGAACCCCTACCGGCCTTCCTTGGTGAATAAGACCTGCAATGTCTGCGATGCCGCCTGTTCCTCCTGCTGCTGCTACTGCGGCGCCTGTGCCGCCTCCAGGACGACCTAAAATATTTTCTAGAGAACCTCGAGGAAGACCGTGACCGGCTCCTCTTGCGGCCCCGGTGCCTTCTCCTCTCACGGGAGGAGAAACTCTCCGAGGAGGCCCCGTCCGAAGATCGGTCTCCGTCAGATGAAGAAGGAGAACGCTTGGCTCTCTTCTTTTTGTGAGGTTTGTCGATCCCACGGGGTCACTGACCCGGTCTTCCCTACGATGGGGGTTGCTGGCCCGACCGAGGGAGACGGTTCGGGGTGGGAGCATCGCACTCTGAGATCTCTTTCGTCCCAAGGCTGCCCGACGTCTCTCGGCCAACCACCCGTGGTCCTTGGCACGGTCGACTAGGGCGGAGGAATAGCATTGGAAGAGCCCATCACACAACGCTCACGATATGGATCGCACGTCCGCGATGACGCACCTGGAAGGCAGATCGGTTACTGGGGATACGGCCGGAACTGCTACCAAGGGGGGGCATCTCTGCACCACGAGTTTGGGCTACAAACTCGTCCATGGAAGGGGTACCCACAAGGCATAAGTGCGCCCGGAAAGAAAATAACAGGGGATCCGCTGCAGGGGCCTCACCCGACGAAACAACGGGCTCAACAATCAGTTGAGACCTGGCAACAGACTCACCTACGTCCCCGCCATGGACAGAGACTGGGGATGACCTATGGGACTTCACCTGTACCGGAGTCGTCCTGGCAGAGGACGACTCTAGCGAGGTTTCCCTCAACATAGTAAGTTTCTCCTTCATGGCCTTCTTCTTCTTCATCCATACTAACTTCCATTGCCAGTCGGGCCAAACGACGCATTCAGGGCAAGTAGCATCCTTCGTGCCCCTTTGTCGCCGACACGTGGAATAAAGAGAATGCGGGTCAACCTCTTCATTGGACAAGAAAGCACCACAGGCTTTCTCCGCAGAGGGCCCAGGGCAACGACGATAAGCCTCCATTAAAGGGCAATGAAACACACACAGGGTAAAGAAAGGACACGGGAAAACACAAGGGAACGCAAGGAACACGAGGAGACCACGTGGGAACCACGAGGTCAGGGTCACAGCGGGAGCGAGGTCGGGACGTTGTGCACGGACCGACGACCAGCGAGAACTGAGGACCTGAGGTCAAGATGGCGCCCGGCCGGGCATTCAGCCAATGAATCTTCTGAGGATTTAGTCAGTCTATGGAAAGAGTAAACTACAGAATGGCCTCCAATCCCGAGTGTAGCAGGCTGTTAAAAATCTCCCAATTTAAAAATAATAAAGAAAAATTTAAAATAAGTAATTAGGATGTTAGAACCATGAATCGGATTAGGAAGTTACAAGTGGAGAATGAATTTACGAAATATAGTTTGGATATCTTGGCCATAAGTGAAACACGCTGTAAGGAGATCGGTAAATAAATCTTAGACTAAGGCAATATACAGTATATAACTACTTGGGAAGAACAGATAGTTAGAAGAGAAGGGGTAGAATGATGATGACACCAAGAGCCGAAAAGCATTAACGGAATGGAGAGCTGTAAATATTATATTATTATATAGGGGAGATGTCAACAAACACCAGCCTCTTACCTAGGAAAATAAATCTTAAACTTCGGATTTTAATCTCCACAGGCCTATAACCCACGTCTCTTTCAAATTGATTTTTTTCACTTTATTTTCTATCTCGTCCCCAACAGAGCTCATATATCAAGTTATATTTCACAAGGAAGCCTAATGCAAAACCATTTCTTTAATCGAGCATCAACTCTGTTACCTATAGGTTGTATGGGCCTCATCCCCATATAAAAAAAGGATTTAGGGGTTGCTATTGGCGGTAAAGGGTATATTCTATTTAGATAAAAATCTGCCGAACAAAGTGGCTGAGACACTGGGAATAGTCTCTCTCTCTCTCTCTCTCTCTCTCTCTCTCTCTCTCTCTCTCTCTCTCTCTCTCTCTCTCTCTCTCTCTCTCAAGAGATATGAACGTCCATTCTACAAAGTTTATAAGTACTTCCTTTAAACTGTCTAATTCAGGCCAAAAATAAATTACTCTAATAATCATTCTGCAATTGCGTAATATAATAACTGTATACATTCGACAAATATTATCGCCAAAAAAGCTTCGATTTTGTCTTATTTTTTAATCATACCTACTCATTGCAAATAAGATCGTATGAAAATATATTTATTGCGTAGATTAAGTTTGGGATTTCAATGTGTTTTTTTACATCTCAACAGTAAAATCAATATCTTTTAGCTTTGTTTCACTGTCCCCTGTATTGAAAAGGAAGGATTTTCAGATACTTTAAATCTTATCAATATTTCATATTACATATAAGGAAAACGCCATATTTTCACAGGGTGTAAAAATCAACATCTATTATTATCATTATTATTCTAATTAACTTAATCATTAAACATCCCCATTGTCATCCCAAAAAAGTAATTCATATATATATATATATATATATATATATATATATATATATATATATATATATGTATATATATATATATATACATATACATATATACATACATATATACATACATATATATATATATATATATATATATATATATATATATATATATATATAAAATCCATGAAACTGTAAATACACGTAGATAGAGAAAAATATAACCACCCAATATATGACAATTATAATAAGGAACTTTGTATTACCTCCACGAAGGAGGCTATGTTTTCGAGTCGGTTTATTTAATTATTTGTCTGTGTGTCTACGGACAGGATAACATAAAAAAAATATTCAACAGATATTGACGAAATTTTCACCGTAGATAGATCTTAAGTCATGGACGACCCATTTATATTTTGGAGATGATCTGTAACCGGATTTGTAATTTTCACAATTACAACGAAAATTTTGACGAAAATTCCACCACAGATAGATGTTAGTCATAGACAACTCCATTAAATTTTGGAGATGATCTAGTACCGGATCCGGATTTTAGATCCATTTGCATTTTTCACAATTTTAAAGATTAAGTCAAAACAAATGTTCAAATAGGATTTTCATCCAATTTTAACAATGGATAGATATTATGCATTAAAAGAAACCATGAAATTTTGGAGGTGATACGGGTCAAGATTACGATTCTGGATCAACATAGCACTTTTTACCATCCACAGTAGAGTCAGCATATGAAAAGTGGGAGGCAATGTCCGTAGACCTTAGTTAAATGTTGTCAATATCTATTGATGGAGGTCTGAAATCTCTGATTGCTCTTCTTATTACCATCATCCTCATTGTTATCAATGGACATTCCCATTACCTAAAACAAAAGTAATCGATATGCATACATATATATATATATATATATATATATATATATATATATATATATATATATACTTTATATATATATATATATATATATATATATATATATATATATATATACTTCATATATATATATATATATATATATATATATATATATATATATATACTTCATATATATATATATATATATACATAAATTATATATATATATATATATATATATTATATATATATATACATATAAAATACATAGGACTCTAAACACATGTAAATAAAGAGAAATATATAGCGAACTAAAACAAATACAAATGAAAATATCAGCTAGAAAAGAAAACCAACGAAGAATAAAAGACTTACTTCCCATAAACCATGTTGCATGAATTTCAAAACAATAGTAATACATCGCAATTTAAATTCTGCTCCCCCATTCATTTGCAAACAGCATGTGTATCTGACCTTGAAGCCTTACCTATGTTATGATTTTATTTACTTGTTCGACAATTTCAACAATCGTATGGAAACTATTAGTATGAGGAAGGTTTCGCACAACGATACATAGTTCGTTCATATTTTTTAAAATGTTTTGGCATATTGGTCTTCTCAAAAAAGAGGGAATATTTCTCTTGGTTTATTTTATGTAATTCCATTTTCAGTGGTTTCCTACTATCTATGAACGAGAACTAGTAATTACATCGAGTACAATTTCATAAACGAAAATAAGTTAGGATTCCTAATGGAAATATTATCATGCCAGGTTTTTTTCATAAATGAATTCCAATTTTGTCAATAAACGACTAACGTTTATCATGGAAAATAAAAGTAGGAAACAATAATTTCGAGATATAGTTTAAAAGGTAATTCAAGTCCTTTTGAATACACATGAATTCAATTTAACTATTACTTCAATCAAGAAATAACACTTACTAAATATAGTTTTTTCAAATAATCTTATTCATGGCATTTAATTAATTTTTTATATAGCAAATTCACCTCTATAGGGGTCTGCATCCAAGGAATTTTTTAGAATACAGGATAGGTAATAAAGTTGCATTGTAAAGCTTCTGGCATCCAAATAGAATATAAAAAAGTTATGGTAGAAAAACTGAAAAAAATATATGGTAGAAAAACTGAAAAAAATATAAGAAAAAGTTATCCAGTTCTGATGAGCAACGAAGAAAAGTATTGAGCGAAAGGAAAAGCCATAGACTCCGAAAAAGGTTCAAGTCGTTTTTCCAACCCGTCAAAACTGATAAATTCCAATTCCGATTTATATAGTTTGAAAATCATTTCAGGAAACCAACTTGGTTTTAAAATTATTACCTAATTTTTTCTTTCCCCATAAAAACACGTTGGAAAGATACAGAAAAGTAGAAATACAGAAAGATAGCTCAAAATATCACGTAGAGATTGAAAGCCATATCATGTTGAAGAATAGATAAATCATGTTTGATACCCTAGAAATGATATAATACTGTATTATTCCAATTACGGTATTTCAATTACCCTATTTCAGTTTCTAAGAACATTATCTTTGCATAAGCCAAGATATTCTAAGAGTAAACACAACTAGGAACCTAAAATTCAATGAGAAAACTTAAAAAACTAATCCATTGTTTATTGATTTGAGGAATGGTATTGATGTCATAACACAAGTATCGCGAGGAGTCATTTCAATACAGGAAATTGAAAACTGACAAGTAAAACATACCAACATAGGCGAGTAAAAGTTTGATGATGCAAAATTGCGATTACACGGAAAATAAAAATGAACACTATTGGAGGATGAGGGTTACTCGCCTGGCAACGCATAACCTTCACTACCGCAGTCCAAGAAAGACCTCTAGAAAATATGAGGAAGGAAGAAAGGTGGTTAATCCACAATTATGGATGCTTGCCAGAGATGAGGAAAGAGAAAGATGTTTACCAGAGAGAAGGAAATAGAGGGATGTTTATCAGAGATAAGGAGAGAAAAAGATGCTTACCAGAGATTAGGAAAGAGAAAAATGTTTACCAGAGATAAATAAAAAGGGCAATGCTTACCTGAGATAAGGAAACAGAGGGATGTTTATTTAAGATATGGAAAGAGAAAGAAGCTTACCAGAAATAAGAAGAGAAAAAGAGGGTTACCTTAAAAAAAGAAAGACAAAGACGTTTACCAGAGATAAGGAAAAAGAAGGATGCTTACCAGAGAAAAGGAAAGAGAAATATGGTTATCAGAGATAAGGAAAAGGATTCAGTAATAAATTGAATTCTCCAGAATATATGTGGGAAGAGGCAGCCTAACCGGTGCGACCAGGCCTTCGAACGTGGGACATATTCCCACGATAACAAAAGGAAACTAGACGCGGTCGAATGCAAGCAATCTTCTTCCTTAAAGAAACAATGAAATAAAGGAAATATGTATCCACTTAAATTCCAGAACTCACAAAATTTCTTGGCAAATTAAGTATTCTTGACGAAGATTTCTTGCGCTGCGGACACAATGGCTCGCAAACTATTTCAAGAAAAACTCATTTGCTTCATAATGTATTTACGATGATTATATCCCACTGGACTTGCTTTTCTCACGCTAGGGAACATTTTTTTTTTCCAAAATGGAAAGCGCCTTTGAAATACTGCAAGAAAGGTGTGGGACTGATGAATTATTCTCTCTCTCTCTCTCTCTCTCTCTCTCTCTCTCTCTCTCTCTCTCTCTCTCTCTCTCTCTCTCTATGTATGTATATATATATATATATATATATATATATATATATATATATTATATATATATATATATTATATATATATATATATTATATATATATATATATATATTTATATACATATATATATATACGTTTATATATATATATATATATATATATATATATATATATACATATATATATATATATATATATATATATATACATATATAATATATCTCAAATTCGTATACTATTCGTTTATTAAAAAGATTTTAATTTTAGTTATCAGAGAGAGAGAGAGAGAGAGAGAGAGAGAGAGAGAGAGAGAGAGAGAGAGAGAGAGAGAGAGAGAGAGAGAGAGAAATCAGTTTCAAATTCAGTTACTAAAGCATTAAGATTAAGGCGATTCATTACGCCTACATCACGTTGTAAAATCCTTTATTCCTATAGCTGATTACATATTTTATAAACCTTAATGAGTTTCTGAATGAAGTTTCCCACTAAACATATGTGTAAAATTTAACAATGCTTTTCATGATTTTTTCTTTTTTAAACCAATTGTACGCTGTTGAAAAAATAAGGGTGTTCGGTAGAGTTGAATCTATCGTGATTTCATTACGCATAAATATACGATTACGTATTCTACTCTAGGTGACGAGAAAGCGAAATTTGTAGATAATAAATAGATTAATCCATATTGAGCTGTCTGTTGTGGGATAACGCAATAGCACTTTCCCGCTACAAATACACGCTGTAGCTCGAAGCATGATCTAATACCAAAGGATTCTTCATATCTTAAATACATGTTCATAGTTAGAAAAATCAAGATACAGCAATTGGTGTGCATTTATATCAGAGAGAGAGAGAGAGAGAGAGAGAGAGAGAGAGAGAGAGAGAGAGAGAGAGAGAGAGAGAGAATTTATAAGCATTTCTAATTCTATTTGTCACTGAGTCTGGCATGCACCTTCGACCTAGTTTCCCCTTCTCTCAATTACGAGTGATTTGGCCCATTTCTGCCACAGACAATGTTCGAATATTCTTGGTAGAACTATCCCGCTGGGTCTCCGCGCTATAATTCCTTAAAGGCTACGGACCAACTTGCGAGTTTTCCTTGTTTGATATTAGCTTTGACATGTTGCCATTCCGAAAGCAAGTTCCGCCGGCGGCCATGGATGGAGGATATTGTGTTCACCTCGATTTCTGGGCCGGATATAGTTTTGATGTCTTCTGTTGGATGTTCTTTTCTTTTCAAAATAATTCCCTTTATTAGAACAGTGTATGTTTAGTTTTAAATAAGAAAAGTTCTTGGGGGGGGGGAGGGTATTTTGTAAGTACAGTCTTCTGTTATTGACTTATTTATAGTTTTTATCATTTCTAACTTTCTTGTTCTTTAGATCTGTACGATTTTAGATCAATATCTACTAAAAACAACTCTTTTGTACACTCGTTCATGGAATTTTATGTTTATTTTCCAGATCGTTTTGAATATTTCCCAAACAGATGACCTTTGTAAAAAAAAAAAAAAAAAAAACACTAGTATACTCCTCTAAATGTATTTTGAGAGGCACCAGGCTGTATATTTTATAAGACAGTATCATTTCATATAAAGAAATACTTACTGGTTTGAGTAATATCAATTTGAGAGAAAAAAAGGTTACTCAAGGTTCCACTGAAGAAGACCTATATGTTCAATTCAATCACCTGGTGAGTCACTAAGTATACAAAAGAGAGAGAGAGAGAGAGAGAGAGAGAGAGAGAGAGAGAGAGAGAGAGAGAGAGAGAGAGAGAGAGAGAGAGAAGTTAAGTTTCACGTTTCGTGAAATAAAATAAGGGTCGTCACTTCTAACGTTTTCAATTGCTTTCATAGCCTGGAACGGGGGAGGAAAACAAAAAAACAAAAAAGAAGAGAGATGGAAAAACAAAAGGTTCCGCAATGCAAAATGGAATAAAAAAAGAAAGGGAAATTTTTACTCTAATTTTACTGTCGAATATGACTCCCTGCCGCTTCACTACAGAGGAATTTTAAAACATCTGGAAAAGTCAGGAGCTCGCTTTCGGATATTTTGTAAAATAGGGATATTTTTATACCAGAGTATTTTGTGATTGATCTTTTATATCATTTACGAAAGAAAGTATTCTTAGGTTAAGATTACACTATTAGCAAAAGGCGAGACAAAATATTTAAAAATAAATGCAATGGGAAATGGGGTTTTAAAGATGGTGTTGATAAATTCATTACAAGGACTTTCTAAATAGTTTATTGGACACATACTCACATTTATATTAAATATATAAACTAAAAACATCACGAAAAAATACAAATACTTTGTTTTAGACTTCTAGCTTTGTAATAAATATAAAATAAATTTGAAAATATCACGTGAAAAAAATACTACAGTTTAACACTAAATAGGGGAACAATAATGGACAATTAAAAGAGAAAAAAAAAATAGATTATATAAGTAGTACTTCAATGAGTCTTATAAACTTACTATAAAAATATTAAAAACAGAAAAATATCGCAAAAAATAAACAAATAAAAGTATTACAGATTATTATTGGATAAGGGATAAATAGGGAATATTTTAAACATACATTTGGTATGAGCAATACTGGATTGTCCGAATAGTCTGTTGATGAATTTCTGCTTACTCAAGTTAAAAGAGACTATTGAGTTATGAAAAACTAACGAAAAAGAGTCACGATAAACAGAATAACTGATGAAGGAGTGCTTTCAGTATAAAATATATTCACTATATACAAATGCCAGAATGTTATAAAAGAAAATTATGAAATAGGATTAAAATGGCAATCATCATAGTTTAATATGACCTGGATTTTGAAAAAATTTGTTAGGTCAATTACTTGAAGTTGGCTAATTGTATCAAACAGGTAGGCTATATGAAAGAATGTTTAACTGGTGAAATAAAAACATGGGAATTGTTAAATGAAGGAAAAATGGTTAGATTTGTAGATTTAATTTGACAAATGCAATGTTCATAGGTTTTAATAGAAAAAAAAAACAGCTGAAAAATAAAATGGAAATAATCAAATATGAAAATAGCCACGTGACCAAAGTTAAATCTCTCTCTCTCTCTCTCTCTCTCTCTCTCTCTCTCTCTCTCTCTCTCTCTCTCTTCCATCAAAGGAAACCCAACTCATAATATATAATTTTTATCGGGATGAAATCATAACATTTCCAGCAGGAGGCAAAGTCAAAGTTCTATCTAGCAACAATATTTCTTAAACACAAGCTTATTTATGTTCAGGCAAAGGTAACTTATTGAAGAATATAAGGTTAGACAATTTCTAAACCGTAAATTGTCCTTTTTTCTATATTTTTACCATTGAAGCCATAACATTCAGCTACACTATATTACACATATATCTTAATAATAATCAATTTGACAAGTCTTATAACTTGACAAAGCCTAGACAGTATTTTGTTCTTTTATACTATTAGCAATTAGATAAAACGACCCAGCAATAACTGACTTCAGTGGAAGGTCATCCTTAATTGAAGCAATCAGATTGGTTAACTGGTTTTCGTATGAATACGTTTCCAAACAATCATACAAATGTCGAACGTAAAAGCTGCCAAAGGATTGAGGAATAGGGAACCTATGCGTGCATACCGTGAATTTGGTAAGAATAATGTCGATTTTGACGAAAAATTCATTCCAATAGATTTTTTTTTAAACTTTGGGTCTTTTTACTTTTCCTAAAATCTCAGAGATCTGAAATAAAAGGGAGATCAAACACGATTAAGCACAAATTTCTTATATGAAATTTTGATAACATATAAGTCTATAGGTTAAAAAATCAATTAGGAATAAATAAATTCGATTGACTTATTGATAAACAAGAATCATATATATTTATATCTAATAATTACAGAAGTTTACGTATAATCTATAGATATAGCAAGTCTTGAATTACCATACAGTGAATTCTGATGTTATTTGCAATGTAATGTTTACTGAAAACAATGATATGAGAGAGAGAGAGAGAGAGAGAGAGAGAGAGAGAGAGAGAGAGGAGGAGAGAGAGAGAGAGAGAGAGAGACTTGTAACTTAATGGCTTAAAAATATAGATAGTTGACTAATTTCTATATTTTAAAGAGAGAGAGAGAGAGAGAGAGAGAGAGAGAGAGAGAGAGAGAGAGAGAGAGAGAGAGAGAGGAGAGACTTGTAACTTAATGGCTTAAAAATATAGATAGTTGACTAATTTCTATATTTTAAAGAGAGAGAGAGAGAGAGAGAGAGAGAGAGAGAGAGAGAGAGAGAGAGAGAGAGAGAGAGAGAGAGGAGAGTCTGGTATTTGATGGTAGGAAAAATATATATTGGCCAGTTTCTATGTTTTAAATCATTTTTCCGTGCATTGTCCGAGAATGGTAGGCAAATTCTACCAGTAATGAATATATGATCCAAAAGGTTGACCAGAAGAAAAGACAAATACTGCCAAAAACCAAACAATTTCAGAATGGTTAAAAATGTTTCGGTCAACAATTCACTGCCCTTCTGATTATTTTTGTCAACCATTTGCTTTTTGTTTTTGCTTTGAAGGCTGAACGGATTTGCAAATTTTTTGGAAAACAAATAAAAACAGATTTCAGAGAATAATAAAAGGGTTGCAAAATGTGTTACTATGACTATATAAAATTCGTATTATTTGAATGTAGGAATATTTATCTTAATAATTGATCAAATTAATAGATATTGATATTCAGATGAAAAATATACAATAAATAAACAAATATGTAAATAAGATAAGCGTGTGTGTATATATATATATATATATATATATATAAATATATATATTAATATATATATATATATATATATATATGTACTGTATATATGTACATATATATATTTACTGCATATATATATATATATATATATATGCATATAGATAAAATAAAAGATAAAAAGATTTCTTTTCGAACATAATTCAATTTTCAATATTCGAAAATTCCTGAAGATAACAATGTAAAAATGACCACCTAACGATATCCCTCGGATAAAAGTTTTTAGTAATTTAAAGGTTCCATTGAAGTTTACTTCTACTAACCTCATCCAGGTTTTATACAAAAACGCTCACTCATGGTTTAAAAACTCGGGTGTTCAATTAGGAAATGCTTTACTGTCATGGGACCCAAAGATATTTTACAGGATAGACAGGAATGATCAGTAAACGCAACCCACCCCCCCCCCACCGCCCCCCAAAAAAGAAATCTGAAATAAAAATCTCATTGGGAATATTAATGTTCAATGTACTGTATTTCCCAGAGTACTATGAGTATGACGATATCTTGGTATCTTTAATTACATCACTAGTCATTAAGTGTCATTAATTACATTTAATATAAATGAGATGGATTTTAATCAACGGAGAATCTAAGTAATCACTTTCCTAAAAAAAAGATAATTCCCTTTCCTACAAAAAACAATGTTAAAGAAGAAAATAGTGGAACGCATACTCGTCTGAAAGGCAACTCGATAATCGAATAAACTGAGACACAATCAATCTCTCTCTTTCTCTCTCTCTCTCTCTCTCTCTCTCTCTCTCTCTCTCTCTCTCTGTATATATATATATATATATATATATATATATATCCGTAATATCTTTAGACATGAATGATTAAAGCCTCGCAAGGTATGTGATGACAGACCAGATTCCGCTTTCACTTACGCTGCTGGTTTCAAAAGAATATGTCTTATGTCAAACTTGTTCATCGTTAAAACTTCTTGAGAAAGATAACGACAAATGGATTAGTTTCGTAAAATTTTCGTCATTAATTCCTTTAAAAAAAATAAAGATAAATCTAATAGGTCTTACGTAAAATTAATGAAATAAATGAGGGAGGTTTCCCTCAATTAACTGATTACGAATTTACCTTAAGTATTACAGAGACACACACAAGGAAAAATTCTATCGATGTCGAAGGGTTGAGGTGGAAAATAAATGACAGAATTTCGCATGGTACTGATTTTATCTCGTATTTAAACAGCCCTGTATGCTGACGATGATCATGAGCTCATTTCCAGTATTGGGTAAAATTAATCACATTTCATACATAGCTTATGTAAATTTCAATCTATGACAGTGTATATGATTATGGTAATGTATTCTTTCGCGACTATAAACGGGAAAAAGTAAAATGCAGTAAGCATTCCAGAGAAGTATTTCTCAAGTTTCGCTTGTTGTCCCTTGACGTTATCCGTGAAGTCTTATTGACAATGGAACGAAAGCTTTTCGAAAATGGGAGTTTTCTTTCTTACACTCTAATATTTCTTTTGTAGTTTTCTATCAACTTTTTGTTGTGTTAATCAATTTTTTTTCTGTTCTTATATAAGAATATATGCTTAAAGAAAACACTCAATTTTAGAATCTCTCTCTCTCTCTCTCTCTCTCTCTCTCTCTCTCTCTCTCTCTCTCTCTCTCTCTCTCTCCTCTCTCTCTAAACGATTGAGATACTTTCCCAGAGTAGA
>NC_090746.1:73724446-73729446 GCF_036898095.1 Palaemon carinicauda
CAGAGTAGAGATCAAGATGGCATTGCAAGAAAGTTATAACTAATCAACTTACCATAAAGAAAATAAAAATAAAATCAAATTTACGTAAATAATGAAGGATATATAGTAGGGCGAGGCAATTCTGGACATTTTTTAGAAACCTTTGTACAAAATCTATATTAATAATATTTGACCAAAAACCAAATATGTTTTCAAAAGTGGGAAGTCTCATCTATGAAAATGGTTTGTCTCATAATCATCAAGAATTAGAAATTCCCCTATTTAAGCAATAAAAAAATATCTTGGAGGCGAGGCAATTTTGGACAGTGGGGCAATTTTGGACATGTCTGTATCTCCGTTAATCGGCAACGCTCAGTTGGGCAAATTACCACAATTTGTGGTCCTTATCATTATATATATACTAGAAAAAATCATAGATTTACATAAATTTTTTTTCCGTAATCAGAGATTGTCCAATTTTGCCTCACCAAGATAAAAGTGAGAACTTTGCCTGTCCAATTTTGCCTGATCATGGCTTTGAAAACTGTCCAATTTTTGCATTACTTGTCCAAAATTGCCCTATCCTACTATACTAGATAATGTTTTTTTGCAGACTTGTATTAATAAAAAACAAACTCATCATTATTCTCAAAGACTTAACCTAATATGAATGAAATCTTACCTCTAAAGCTAGGATTACGTACGAATTATTTTGCAAAAACATTTTCTCTAGCATACCTTATAACAAAATCATACTATACTAATTGTTGCAATGTTAACTATATACGCTCTGTTCTTTATTTCGTCAATAATCATATGCTGCTAATAGGGAAATAAGGAAATGTGTAAAGAGTCCCACGTTCTGTTTTGAGATGTCACCATTCGAAATATGAAATGTATTAGGTAATGGACGGGGAGAGCGATAAACCGACAATTTTATGCTCGATAGACGGCTGACCATCGCATGAAGCCATCAAAAAATTGTGCGTTGAATATTTCCCATAAATTCGAAAGGCTAAAATGGGATATTTTTTGGGGGTGAGTCACCCGTTCAGGGCAAATGTCCAAAAAGTTTTTTTTTTATCTTTTTAAATAAAACAAAATATCTAAAAAATATGGAACAGCCTTTGTGAGTTTAACAACTGTGTCAATTATAATTTTCATGCAGTGATGAGAGAGAGAGAGAGAGGAGAGAGAGAGAGAGAGAGAGAGAGAGAGAGAGAGAGAGAGAGAGAGGAGAGAGAGAGAATTAATTAAAATTTCAAAATAATTCGAATGAAATCCTCTTATTTAAATAGCAAGAAAAGTTCAGTTTGGAAATTACGTCGCGAGATTTGCCAATATTAACGCATTTTTCAATGACAGAATTCTACTGTTATCCTTTCAGCATTTTCATTTATAAAACGCTTGGACGAATACACACACATACACACACACACACACACACATATATATATATATATATATATATATATATATATATATATATATATATATATATATATATATATATATAAAACTATAACAAGAGAGAGAGAGAGAGAGAGAGAGAGAGAGAGAGAGAGAGGAGAGAGAGAGAGAGAGAGAGAGAGAGAGAGAATTTTGAGATTCCGAGTATGTTTAAGTGTTATAGAAGAAACCTTTGATCAAAAATTTAATCATTTCCAGTTTTTACACAACAGTTAATTCCTGCAAGTTTCATTACTCTACGATTAAAATTGTGGCCAGGAGGTTCCTCACAAACAAACACGCAAACACACACACAAACAGGACGAGAACATCTTCCTTCCAACGTCGTTGGTTGAAGTATTTATGCTTTTATTATGGATGCATTTTCTGGCAGGCAGTTTCTTAGTCATAATACAACCATTATATAATATATTTCCAATGGGAATTAGGAGAACTGTTCCCACCGAAAAAAATGACACCCGTTGTCACGAGGGAACGAATCTAAAACGTAATGTTTTCCTGGTCACTGCGAACATCGAGTAAAAATAGTCTACCAATTTTTCGCAGTTATTTCACATATTTTCTGCTTCAAGCCTCGATGAATAATCAAAGCTTAGCAAATATACATAAAGCATTCTAATGGCTTTCCCCTTTTCGGATCATCTTTTATTGCCAGAGTTGAATGTTTATATGTTTTACCATCGGTGGAGCAAAAAACTAAAAATCGTTGTTTCATAGCTATAACGTTTTATCTCCCACATTTGATTATTTTCTATTTATGATAGATAATCCAGCAACTGTTTTTGCGAGGATCGCATTTAACTATTTTCTATTTACAACAGATATTTTGGCAACTGTTTTTGCGAGGATCTTCATGGGATTACAAAAAGATTAAATAGTGAAGTATAAGCTCAATACAAAATAAAATTGTGTTGCTACATTGGATTAATGGGCAGTTTCTCTGTTAATTTGCAGGCCCCGTTAAAAAAAAAAAATATACAAACTTTTAGGCATTACATGTTTTTTGATAGATATGATTCTCAGGACAAGATATCTTGAAGACAAAATATTATCAAATTTTATCTTCGCGTGCCATAAAAATCTTTAAAGCGATTCTCTCATTATTGTCATTATTATTATTACAGTTGTAATAATTTTCAAGGAAAGCAACCCACTATGGAAAAAAAATGAAGTAGAACGTAACTAACATATACAATGAAATTAGCAAGACGAAAACACTAACAATAAGAGGAAACACATTAGGCTAACTACGGTACGGCAATCCCCTTATCCTGCTTATAATATATATATATATATATATATATATATAAATATATATATATATATATATATATTTATTCATTATATATATATGTGTGTATATATATATGTGTGTATATATATATATATATATATATATACATATATATACAATATATATATATATATACATATATAACAGCCTTTTGGGTCTATATTTTTATAAATATCAACAATAAGTCAAAGATTCTTAACATTACAAGGGCAAATACCTAAAAAATCAGTTAAGCTTTAGAAAAACATGAAACAGGCCTAAAGGTTCAAATGTCGCACACGAATAACTTAGGCAAGGGAGAGATACAATGCTCTAGCAGGACAATACCCTAAAGACTGACTTTATCTGCATATGATAAGTACCCAAGCCCCTCTACATCCAAGCAAGAATCAGGGAGGCCCAACCAATGGCTGCTGATGCTTCAGCAGGTAGACCTACAGGTATAGGCTTACCAAAAACTCACATTCCTTAGCTCACAAGGATGGTGAAGTTAAGTTGTAGAAAGTACACGAAACTATCGAGCTTCAGCGGGTCTCGAACCCTGGTACAGCAGATCGCCTGACTATAACGTTTGAATGGACCATAAAATTTGTCTTGGTAGTATTTAAACGGCCGGTTGGTATCTTGGCTGACCTTTTATCTTAACACAAACACAAAAATTATAACATGCAAAACGTACTTTGATAAATCCATTTGGATTGAATTGGATTTATGTATTTGGCCTATAAAACCAGGTGCTGGGGCTTATGAGGCCATTCAGTGGCCAAATGCACTTCAAAAGTTATGAGAGATTAGACAGGAAGATGGTAGAAAGGAAGCAAGAACGGAGATAAAGTAGACGGACATGAAGAAAATGCAGCTCGAAGAAACACTGCAAAGACCCTTAAGAAATCTCTACAGTGTACAACGAGAGGTGCACTATATCTAATCCAATGAAAAGAAATAATAGAAAACTTTTCTCTTTCAGAGTGATACAAAATTCCTGAAACTTATTCATACAATGCATTCAACAGTTTATTCCCAGGATAAATAACTTCTTCAAAATTGAACTGTTTCCCTTACATGTATTGTTCAATAATAAAAAGGCAATCATATTGCCATAACACAAATATGAGAGAGAGAGAGAGAGAGAGAGAGAGAGAGAGAGAGAGAGCGAGCGAGCCATGCTCGGTCAAAAGCAGAAACCAAGTGAAGACTAATGACAGGAACTTCACGAGATCTTCTCAGTCCCGTGACTGAGTAACTTGAAAGAGGCGGAGACTTGGATATCATTATCCTTTGGAAAAAAAAGGTTCAGATTGCAAGCAAAAAGACAAACGAACGAAAAGAGGTTCATTGATTGCTTTCTACAAATGCAAGCACTACTGGCCAGTTAGGAGCGGTTTGAAAATAAGCTATTTGATAAAATAAAATAAAAATAAATTATATATGAAAAAGGTAATAAAGCAATAAGAGGGAAATAAATTTATGAATTGTAGATATAATGTCAGTGATTCTTTTAGCGGTAAATTAAAGTGAATTATAATGCAGTAACCAATAGTGGTGGTAAAATCAAAGGCATTCAATTTTAAGGAAAGTTGAACAAAGAAAGCAATAACTACGGAATGGAAAAAAAGCTTAGTTTCTAAAAAAATCAGCGAAGGAGATTAACTGATTATAATTGAAAGCGAGCAAAAATTAAATCTATTCCAAAGAAAGCTATGCGAAGGGGATATAAAACAAGTACACGTAAAGATCTATGAAATCAAAGGAAAACATATCATAAAGTATTATCATTGAAGAAAAAAAAACCTAATGGCCCGAATATCGAGGTCCAAATCATTTGAAAGAAAATTTTTAAGAGCGAAGTTAAGGTCAAATTTGTTAAGTGAAACGTAATATAAAATTTTTCTAGTCTTATCATATGTAGATTCGAGAGTGGAATATTCACTGTCCCTGACATAAATCTTCACCTTCTCTCCCACCGTTATCCCTTCATTAAAGGGGTCAATTGCCTGATGCGGCCTCTCCAAGGACTTTTATCAAAGATATCCTGCTTCTCTAAACCTCTTCTCTCCATATCCTCCTTCACTATATCTCACAATCTAATTCTTTGCCTGGCTCTCGATCTTTCCCTCTAACATATTCCTCCCAAGCCCTACTCATTCCCTCCCAAACATCTATCCTCAACAAGTGCCTATACCATCTCGGTCGTAACACTCGATGTTATCATTTTTGTAATTTTTACTATGCCTGACATTCTTTTATTTCATAATTT
>NC_090746.1:73734446-73739446 GCF_036898095.1 Palaemon carinicauda
ATCCCCAAAAGCTTGGATGATGTTGTACCATTTATCACTCAGAATTTGAAGTTGATAAGATATTTCTTCTCCCGAGGATATTACTCTTGATTTACTGGAGTACTTAATTTATAATAATTGAATGACGGACCAATTATACAACTAAACTAATTAAGAAAAATATGTTGTTTTATATGCTTGTTTTACCATAAAAATCTCTTAATATCTAGAAATGAAAAATGGATGGCGAAGTTATGCCACTATTCCTGACAGCTGAAATAATAAATGTTTCTATATTGTAGCATAAAAACATCGCTATTATAAGTTTCGTGAAATCGTTTCATCTATTTTTTCGCTTCGTTTATACTTATTTTTTATTATTTTTAAGAAATATCAAAACTATTCATAATAAACACTTTCTTTCTGATCTATCGTTTCCTCTACTGTTTTCCTATTTGAAATACTCGTCAGCAGATATAATCACAGGAAGTTTGTTGATTATCAATCTTCAATAAAAAGAGAAAATAAATATTTATTCTCATTTAATATCAGGATAAAAAAAAGACTCACTTTATGACTTATAAAAAGCCATAAGGAAAGTTTTAGAGGAGTACCTTTTTGAATGAAAAGGTAAAACAGAATTGGAAACCAAGAGCTCTTTACTAGCTTACCCCAGACTAACATCCCCCCTTCTCATGCCTTTAACAAAAACAAACGAACTGTAAAAACAATCTAAGCAAAGAGTATGGTGAGGGATTACAACTTGAGTCTCACAAAAGAATGAGGGTTATAAGTATCAGGAAAAAAATTGCAGGGAAAGTGTGGCAGGTTATAGGACTTAGAAAAAGTGAGAGAGAGAAAAAAAAACTTGGAGGTGGAGTGAAAAAGGGCAACTTCTAATTCGTTGTCCAACATATTTTCCGTACATATAGATCAAATTTTTACACGGCTTGTTTTCCTACTTTTTATAAATAATATTAAAATTAATAATAATAATAATAATAATAATAATAATGATAATAATGATAATAATAATGAGGATAATAATAATGATGATAGAGAGAGATAGAGATGATAATAATAATAATAATAATAATAATAATAATAATAATAACAATCCTATATTTCTGACCTTCGCCAAAGGTTAATAGTGTCGTCCATGGCCTAAAATTTATCGGTGGTGGAAATTGTCGTTAAAATCCATCATTTTCTTTAAAATGGCGAAAAATGCGAATCCGGATCTAGAATCAAGATCCGGATCATCCCCACAATTTAATGGGGTCATCCGTGACCTAACATCTATCTGTGTTGAGAAATTCGTCAAACCTGTCCAGTAGTTTTAAAGCTTTAAAGGCCACTCATGAATAGCAGAAGCAAGGGACAGAGACATTTCCCTATCAAGCAGGACAATGACCTAAAGACTGACCATATTTATATATATGATCAGCACCCAAGCCCCCTCTCCACCCAAGCTAGGACCAAAGAAGGTCAGGCAGTGGCTACTGATGACTCAGCAGATAGACCTAGAGGTAAAAAATGCAAATCCTGATCTATAATCCGGATCCAAATCATCTCCAAATGTTAATGTAGTCGTCCATGACCTACGATCACTATGTTGTGAAAATTTCGTTCAAATCCGTCTAGTAGTTTCGACAATCCTGTCCACAGACATATAGACAATTACATAAATAAATAAACCAGAATCCGGATCATCTCCAGAATTTAATGGCGTCGCCCATGACCTAAGATCCACCTGTGGTGAAAATTTCGTCAAAATCCGTCTAGCACTTTAGATGTAAGCCTATATACAGACATACAAATAAATAAATCGATTCGATCGCATAACCCCCTTGACGTTGGTAATAATAATAATAATAATAATAATAATAATAATAATAATAATAATAATAGCTACAACGGGCACACGGTAGAGCGCATACCTTCACCAACCGTCACTTCTGTCAGTAAGAAAACTGATGATGTTCATGCAAATACGATAAAAAAAATGACCCACAATATAGCAAAAAGACGTTTTTAACCTTTTTGTTACTTTGACTTTTAAAACCAGTCATTCACAAAATCTAATCAAATTGTCCTTGGATCATGGCCAATCATCCCACCAAATTTCATGAGATTCGGTCAAATAGTTTTTGAGTTATGCCAATCTCAAACACACAGACAGACAGTGCCTACCAAAACATTACCTTCGCAGCAACGAAGTTGGAGAAAGTAATAATAATAACAATAGCAAATGAATGATGAGCAGTGAATAATAATAATAATAATAATAATAATAATAATAATAGTTTCGCACGTAAAAAAAGCATATATACACAAAAAATAGGTTACTGAAAACACCCGCACCGAACATTTAAGTGTTTTGCGCCCAAACAATTCGCACCAAACACCAAGAGTCAAGAGTCTTCAGAAACACTCCGCATTCGACAACCATTGATTAACACATGATCCAGGAGAGTGCAAGTGCGTTCGTTTGCCTGTTTTGCTTCCGCCTGGCATATTGAACTCTCTCTCTCTCTCTCTCTCTCTCTCTCTCTCTCTCTCTCTCTCTCTCTCTCTCTCTCTCTATGTTCAACCTAGAAGTGTGTAATACTATAACATACATATTGGATGTTGTAATTAATATTTAATTAAGGATTAGAGAAAATATTAATGAACTTACTACAAAATAGGAGACCCGTTATTTCAAATAGGGCTTAATAATACAGAGAGAGATAGAACGAATAGCTGACAAACTCAGCAAAGGCAAAATGTCTCTTGAAAATCCAACTAGAGGATTCTTACAACTCTCTCAAAAAAACTGACATACGAAACTACTGTTGCGAATTGGGTCTTAAATAATAATAATAATAATAATAATAATACTTTATTTCCAAATAAATACATTGGGTATTATACATTATCTATAAAGCAACATACAGAATAGTGATTACTGATATAGTGATTACTTTAAAATCTAACATTTACATGAGAGATGCCTCCACATAAATCTTTTGACCATCAACTAAAATACATTTGGTCCACTACTTGCATTAGTATGACTTTAAAGTAGAGATAAAATAACTTAAAATGGTAAGTCATTAAAATTCTATACTCTATGCAAAATTACAGTAGACCCCATAAAACATTAAAAACTGATATTTACAAGTACATTAAAACCAATCCACAAATATGTAGCTAAAATCTTGTAGAAAACATATATTTCCTGAGATTTGCTTTAAAAGTGTGTATATTCGATGTTGTTTTCAATGACTCGGGTAGGGTATTCCACATCGTTGGTCCTCGTACCGTAAAGCATCTACTTCCCAAGTCTGTGTTAGTTCTCGGTATATAAAGGTCATTATTCTGTCTTGTTCGTCTGTCCCTTCCAGCTCCAACTGTTAAAAACGTAAAAAGCCAAGTCGGTATTAAACTACGCACAACTTTAAAAACTCCCACACAAATCTCGAATTTAATTCTTCTTTCAACATTTAACCATTCTAATTTATCTAAAATTGGTGATGCATGATCATATTTTTTGGCCCTACCATCAACTACTTTTGCCGCAAAGTTCTGTACTTTTTGAACCCGTTGTAATTGTTGTTTAGTAGTACTTCCCCAAATCTTTAAACAATAATTTATTATGCTCAGTGCAAGAGACTGAACTACCATCGCCCTCATGTCAACATCTAGTCTGTCTTTAATTCTGTTTAAATATATTAAGGTTCCATTTACTTTTCTACATATTTCAGATACGTGCACATCAAAAAGCATATATTGGTCAAAATGAATGCCCAGATTTTTTACGTGTACACTTCTTTCAATTTGATGGCCGTTAAAGTTTAGAACGGTATCTAATGGGATTTGTGATATATATTGCCTTGTACCAATGAATAGGAATTTAGTTTTTGATTCATTTACATTTAAACCATTTAATTGAAAATATCGCAGTCCTGCTTCTAATATAGCTTCTGCCTTTGTGATAAGAGTGGGTATATCATTTATACTACCTGCAATTAAAAATTGACTATCGTCTGCATATTGTACGAGAAGATAGTCTTCTAAAAATTTTGCCATATATTTGAAATAGTCCTGTATGAAATCAGCCATATCATTGATGTGAATAAGAAAAAGCACGGGGCCTAAAAGAGAGCCCTGGGGAACTCCAAAATGTACTTGCTTACGAGAAGATATAGTATTATCTAGTCTGACTATTTGAAAACGATTTTGTAAATAGTTACCAAACCAAAAAGAATCTATTTTCATTTTCCTACACTTATTTAACAAAATATCGTGGCTAACGCTATCAAATGCCTTTGAAAGATCTAACAATATAAGTAAGTTTACCTTTTGCTGGTCAATATTTTTATAAATCCTTTCCGATAGCTTAAGTAATGCCATTTCAGTAGACAGATGAGGTCTAAATCCATATTGCGTAGAGGACAATAATTTATTTTGTTCAAGATATTCAAGTAATTGATTTGTTACTATTTTCTCTAATATTTTTGACAAAATAGGAAGAAGAGATATAGGTCGGTAGTTTTCAACGTTTTCTGGGTCGCCACTCTTGTAAAATGGTACAACATGTGGCAGCTTCCATCTATCGGGGTAAACACCAGTTATTATTGAGGTATTGATTATTATTGTTAAATAAAAGGCTATTACAGGTAAGGCATCTCGAATGAAACGAAGGGGTATTCCATCTGATCCTACTGAATTTGTGTCATTTAAATTCTTTACTGTGAGAATAACTGTATTAACATCAACTGGCTGAGGTCTAAAAAAGCTAATCATATCTTCAGTTGATTCGTTATTTACCAGTATCTGGTTTCTGTCACTATCGTGAAAATTCTCTTGTGATTTTTCATAAGGAATATGGAACTGCAATAAGGGACAACTAGTTGTACTTCTCTTGGAAAATTATCGAAAAGAAGACGAGAGCTCTGCTGAACGTCCGGAAGAAGACCTGGATGAAACATTGTCGAGACTTCGAAAAGTGCTGACAGAAATTCAAGAAATTAAAG
>NC_090746.1:73744446-73756946 GCF_036898095.1 Palaemon carinicauda
GACAGCTGAAATAATAAATGTTTCTATATTGTAGCATAAAAACATCGCTATTATAAGTTTCGTGAAATCGTTTCATCTATTTTTTCGCTTCGTTTATACTTAATTTTTTTTTAAAGAAATATCAAAACTATTCATAATAAACACTTTCTTTCTGATTTATCGTTTCCTCTATTGTTTTCCTATTTGAAATACTCGCCAGAAGATATAATCAGAAGAGGTTTATTGGTTATTAATCTTCAATAAAAAGAGAAAATAAATATTTATTCTCATTTAGTATCAGGATAAAAAAAAGACTCACTTTATGACTTATAAAAAGCCATAAGGAAAGTTTTAGAGGAGTACCTTTTTGAAAGAAGAGGTAAAAAAAAATTGGAAACCAAGTGCTTTTTATTAGCTTACCCCAGACTACCCACCCCCATTCTCATGCCCTTACCAAAAATAAACGAACTGTACGAACAAGAAAAGCAAAGAGTAGGGTGAGGGATTACAACTTTGGTCTCACAAAAGAATGAGGGTTATGAGTATCAAAAAACCAGGGAAATAATCCTTGAAGTGTGGCAGGTTATAAGATTTAGAAAAAGAGAAAAATTGATACAAAAACACAAAGCTTGGAGGTGAAGTGAAAAAGCTAAATTTCCAATTCGTTGTCCAACATATTTTCCGTACATATGGATCAAATATTTACACGGCATGTTTTCCTACTGTTTATAAATAATAATAATAATAATAATAATAATCCGATATTTCTGACCTCCGCCAAAGGTTAATTGTGTCGTCCATGGCCTAAAATGTATCGGTGGTGGAAATTGTCGTTAAAATCCGCCGTTATCTTTAATATGGCCAAAAACTGTGAATCCGGATCTAGAATCAAGATCCGGATCATCTCCAAAATTTAATGGGGTCATCCGTGACCTAACATCTATCTGTGTTAAGAAATTCGTCAAACCCCTCCAGTAGTTTTGAAGCTTTAAAGGCCGCTCATGAATAGCAGAAGCAAGGGACAGAGACATTTCCCTATCAAGCAGGACAATGACCTAGAGACTGACCATATTCATATATATGATCAGCGCCCAAGCCCCCTCTCCACCCAAGCTAGGACCAAGGAGGGTCAGGCAGTGGCTACTGATGACTCAGCAGATAGACCTAGAGGCAAAAAATGCAAATCCTGATCTAGAATCCGGATCCAAATCATCTCCAAATGTTAATGTAGTCGTCCATGACCTTACGATCACTATGTCGTGAAAATTTCGTTCAAATCCGTCGAGTAGTTTTGACAATCCTGTCCACAGACATATAGACAAATACATAAATAAACAAACTAGAATCCGGATCATCTCCAAAGTTTAATGGCGTCGCCCATGACCTAAGATCTACCTGTGGTGAAAATTTCGTCAAAATCCGTCTAGCACTTTAGATGTAAGCCTATATACAGACATACAAATAAATAAATCGATTCGATCGCATAACCTCCTTGGCGTTGGTAATAATAATAATAATAATAATAATAATAATAATAATAATAATAGCTACAACAGGCACACGGTAGAGTGCAAACCTTCACTAACCGTCACTTCTGTCAGTAAGAAAACTGATGATGTTCATGCAAATACGATAAAAAAAATGACCACAATACAGCAAAAAGACGTTTATAACCTTTTCGTTACTTTGACTTTTAAAACCGATCACTCCCAAAATCTAATCAAATTGTCCTTGGATCATGGCCAATCATCCCACCAAATTTCATGAGATTCGGTCAAATAGTTTTTGAGTTATGCCAATCTCAAACACACAGACAGACAAGTGCCTACCAAAACATTACCTTCGCCGCAACGAGGTTGGAGAAGGTAATAATAATAACAATAGCAAATGTATGATGAGCAGTGAATAATAATAATAATAATAATAATAATAATAATAATAATAATAATAATAATAATAATAATAATAATAATTTCACACATAAAATAAGCATATATACACAAAAATAAATAGGTTACTGAAAACCCCCGCACCGAACATTTAAGTGTTTTGCGCCCAAACAATTCGCACCAAACACCAAGAGTCAAGAGTCTTCAGAAACACTCCGCATTCGACAACCATTGATTAACACATGATCCAGGAGAGTGCAAGTGCGTTCGTTTGCCTGTTTTGCTTCCGCCTGACCCTCTCTCTCTCTCTCTCTCTCTCTCTCTCTCTCTCTCTCTCTCTCTCTCTCTCTCTCTCTCTATGTTCAACCTAGAAGTGTGTAATACTATAACATACATATTGGATGTTGTAATTAATATTTAATTAAGGATTAAAGAAAATATTAATGAACTTACTACAAAATAGGAGACCCGTTATTTCAAATAGGGCTTAATAATACAGAGAGAGATAGAACGAATAGATGACTAACTCAGCAAAGGCAAAATGTCTCTTGAAAATCCAGCTAGAGGATTCTTACAACTCTCTGAAAAAAACTGACTTACGAAACTACTGTTGCGAATTGGGTCTTAAAGGAATATGGAACTGCAATGAGGGACAACTAGTTGTACTTCTCTTGGAAAATTATCGAAAAGAAGACGACAGCTCTGCTGAACGTCGGGAAGAAGACCTGGATGAAACATTGTCGAAACTTCGAAAAGTGCTGACAGAAATTCAAGAAATTAAAGAAAGGCTTGCGATGGACGAAATCGAAGTCGAAGATATATATGAGCAATTAAGGATATCTAAAGTAAAGTTAATGCTGGCAAACGAGAATATTTCCAAACTAAAGAAGGAAGTCAAGATTTTGCAAGAAGCTAGAGCTGCTGATCCTTATGCAGAACGAGTAAGTACAATCCACAATAGAGATGATAGTAAAGTTACCTTCCTTATTGGGGACTCAAACTTTCGATACATCAGATCGAGTGACCTAAAAACAGACAGCAAAATTCGAACCATAAACGATGCAACCATCAATGCACTGGCTAGCTGGATAAATGATCAACTCGATTGGGTTCCTGGATATTGTATCATATATTGCGGAATCAAAGATATCATAAATAATTCATCGCCAACAAAAATTCTCGATAGTCTTGGTGTGGTAATCAGTGACTTGAAATCGAAGAAACAAGATATGAAGATCTACTTATGCAAGCTAGCGCCATCGACGAAAGACGATGATCTTCAAGCAAGAATAAATGAATTTAATGATGAATTGGAAAAATGGAGTGCTACGACTAACATTAAAGTTATAGACAGTAGTGTATACTTTAAAATGGCAAATGGCAAAGTTGACGATATGTGTTATGATATAAAAGAAGTTGAAAACTCCTCGCGACTGATGCTGAACATTCTTGGAGCAATTTGTCTATTGGAGTGTTTGGCACATAACTGTGAGGATTTTGAACTGAATGACAGATGGCAGGAGATTAAGAGACAACAGAGCTTGGTAAATCATGTTACTAATGAAATGGATGGTACAAGTGAAAAATATAATGAGGAATTTCCACCGTTATCACATAATGTTAGGCATACTATACTGCTTCTGTTAGAAATGATAGAGATAATTTCCGTGAAAATGTTAAAAGATTTCCTAATATTGTTAATCGTAATAATTACTCTTACCCGGAATATAGTGATCATGAAATACCCAGATATAAATATCATGGTTGTTATAATTGTGGGGAAATGAATCATAGGCAATCTCAGTGTAGATATGACTTTAGATTAAAATGCGAAATTTGTAATTTATACGGGCATAAAAAACGGTCATGCACTTATAGTTTGGAATGAATAATTGGCCATGAAGAGAGTGCCAGAGATGATAATGTAAGAGTAAAAAAAAAACTTCTTGCGTATAGATTACATGAATGTACAGTCTTTACTGAGTAAGAAAAACGAAGTTGAAATATTTCTAAATGCTAATGATGTGGATATTTTGTGCTTAACTGAGACCTGGCTATCTTCAAATATTTCTGATTCGTTTATTGACTTTCCAAATTATTCTGTATAGAGGTGTGATAAAGGCAGGGGAGGAGGCTGTTGTATTTGTGTAAAAAATAGTCTTTCTGTTAAAGTGTGTAACTTGAATTTACCCAGGATAGATGGTATAGAAGAGCTATGGCTTTCCATACAAAATCGTAAGTTGCCCTCAGTTATTGTTGGATGTTTATATAGACACCCCCATGCCTCAAATATTACTTAAGATCATATTTTAGAATGCTTAAAGAGCTGCTCGTTTAAAGAAAAAGGCCATATATGTACTGGGTGACCTAAATGATGACTTGTTGGTTAGCACAGCGAAAATAAACAACATTGTGAAAGCAACAAAGCATAGGCAGCTAATAGAAAAACCTACACGAATTACTCCTGCCTCATCGACTTTATTAGATGTTTTAATTACGAATGAGCATGACAGTGTCCATAACATTAAAGTCAATCCCAGTCTAGTTGCAGACCATGAACACATTTCCTTTGTAATTGATATTATGAAACCAAAACGCAAACCAGTAATTATAACCTCCAGAAGTTTGAGAAATTATTCCCCGGAATGGTTGAACAATGTTATTAGAACAAACTCCTATTTTAAATCAAATTCTTAGTAAGGACGACGTAAATATATAGATTAGAATTTTTAATGATACATTCAATTATTGTTTACATATATGTGCCCCTGTTACCCCTAAAGAAATAAAGCGACCAAGTGCTCCTTGAATTAAAGATGAGTTAAGATAAAAAATAGTTGAGAGGGATGCAGCTCAGAAGAGACTAAAAGAAGATAGGCAAAATGAAAATCTAAACATTGAAGATAAAGAAAAGAAGAAAGAAGTAAGCGCCAGAAAAGAAGAAAGAAGTAAGCGCCAATATACGGGTGGCTAGAGCTTTGTACTTTAAAGATGAAGTCAGGAAAAGTAAATCCATGAAAGACACTTGGAGAATAATAAATACTATGATACCTAATAGAAGAAATGCTAAAGTTGAATTTGACAATCCAGAAACTAAAGCAGACCAGTTTATTAATTTTTTTTTCCAATGTAGGAAAGAATACATACAAGAAAACACAAGAAATCCTCTGTATATATGTCATAGGCTACTAGACCTGCAAACTACCCAAATAGAGGTCGACAATACTATTTGCTTATTTAGACCACAGCCTGTGACTGTGGAAAAAGTAATATTAACGATTAAAAATTTGAGCAACAGTAACGCGTTTGGAGTAGATGCCATTCCCACTCGTTTTTTAAAGGATTCCCTTGTAATTATTGCTTTTTATGTTACGATCATTATCAATACGTCCATAGTAACTGGTGTGTACCCATCTGTTTGGAAACATCCTTTAGTTAAACCCTTTCATAAAAACGGAGATAAAGATGACCCAGACAATTTAAGACCAGTTTGTATCTCACCAGTCCTGTCAAAAGTTATAGAAAAAATCGTAGCTGAACAGCTTATGGAACATCTTGAAGAAAACAAACTGTTATCTAATACACAGCTTGGTTTTCGTAGAGGCTTATCCACAGAGACTGCGCTCATGAAGTTGACAGATGAAATATAAAAGAATATTTCCCTATTAATTTTATGCGATCTTCCAAAAGCTTTTGATAGCGTGAACCATACAGAGTTGTTGAAAGCATGCAAAGAACACCATATTGATGGTTTTTGGTAGGGTGATTACTTGCAAAATGGTTCTCAAGCTGTTAGACTAGGCGATGTCAAATCGAGGTTAGAGAAAGTTGAATATGGTGTACCTCAAGGGTCTGTGCTGGGCCCAATATTATTTTTGAGATACGTTAATGATATGGCTAAATATATAAAGGACTGGTTTTTAATGCAGTATGCGGACGACTCCCAAGTTTTGCTCTCTTATTCGCTAGAAAACTTGGAGTTAATTGAAAAGGCAGAATTTATTTTACTAGAAATAAAAAAATACTTCTTAAGGAAAGGATTGCTAATGAATGCCAGTAAGACGTAATGCATGTTTATAGGTACTTCACAATACATGAGCAAGATTGATAATAATATAACAATTAGATGCGATGGTGAAGAGGTAAAGACTAGCAATTATGTAAAAAAATCTAGGAGTGTATATGGACAAATGTATGACATTTATTCATCACATTTATGAAATAAGTAGAAAAGTGAGTGGTATGTTGATGTATATTAATAAAATAAAAGATCATTTTGATAATTCGACTAGGATAATGATAGTTCAAAGCCTAGTGTTAAGTATAATAAGTTATTGTATTAAAATCTGGGGAGGGACTACCGACGTATGCTTATAAAAAGCCCAGAAACTTGTAAATTTTGCTGCTCGGGTCGCGGCAGGGGGGGTTAAAAATATGATCACATCACCCCAGTCCTCAAACAACTACAATAGTTAAAATTAAGAAATCAATATATCTATGAAATTTGTGTTTTTGTTGTTAAAGTTTTAAAAAAAGGAATACCCAAGCTGGTTATATGATTTTTGTCGGTAATTGCAGGGATGCCTCAACTAGGCAAATGATAACTTATATGTACAAAGATACCGAACTGACTTCGGGTCACGCTCTATGGTAATAAGGAACCCATCAGCCTGGAACAAGCTACCCCAAAATCTTAGGGATTGTTCAAGTGCTAACGTTTTTAAAAGGAAACTTAAAGATTATCTTTTAAACAAAAAGTGAATAAGATGGATTTGTTGTTTTTTTTCTATTTATTTTTATCACCGATGTTTTGTGAGTTTTTAATTTTATGAAATTTTAAGTTCATCTGATTGTAGTCGCAACTTTCTTTAATTTATGAATGATACTAATTTATTGAAAATTTAATATGAGAGAGCAAATTACACCCTCTCAGTGTGTATAGGTTTTTAAAGTATATTTTATATTTTAAGTATTATGTATCTTTTATGTAAAGCTATCCATTAGCAATGGAACTTATATATAACTTATTGTTTTAATATATAGTTTATTGTTTTAACAAAAGAATAACCATTGTAATAATGGAAATAAAGATTCTGACTTTGACTTTGACTCTACGGCTTATTTTAAAGTTCTAGATTTTGATTTATCAACAAGAATTAACAATGTATTTAATTTCTCTCTCTCTCTCTCTCTCTCTCTCTCTCTCTCTCTCTCTCTCTCTCTCTCTCTCTCTCTCTCTCTCTCTCTCTCTCTCTCTCTCTCTTAAATTTCAATAGGGTACAACTCCTCAAATTCTTTCATGTATCATTCATAAATGTCTATTTTATTCCGTCATATCTGTTGCTTTATTCTTCCAGAGTCCTGTCGTTTTTCAAGTGTTTCACGCGGCATAATATCTAATTAAAAGTTTCCACCGCATGCACCTACAAATGTGATCCTTTTTTTTACAGACTGGGATTACAGCAGTGTGAAGGACACTTGTAACACACTTTAATGACCAAGTACCTGTGCCAGGGAGGCCAACCGTGCAAAAATATGTGTGCACTGATATTTTTTTCTGTAAATTAATGAAAATGTTTAATATAACATATAAACAGCCTTAGTTTTCATTACAATAATACTGGTTTTCATTATACATTCTGTCCTTTTATGCAATATATTCCCCCGGAAGTTCGATAATATTTTCTTTAATTAGAATGTAAATAACAGTTATATTTCATATTGAAATGACATAGAAAAGAGATTGAGGATATCAGTTTTGAATAAAGCGAAGCATTAAAAAGGTCCTGATATTTTCGATAAAGTTCAATTTCATAGGAAAAATAATGATTTCATACTCTCCAAGAGTAATAATCCTAATTCTTTTACATTGTCCTTTAATCTATAATGTGAGTTGAAATAAGTTCTCGCATAATAAAAGAGGTCAAATTTTCGCTGGTTTTCAAATGGGAACTTCCGGTAAGTATTTCCTTGAACAAACACAGTTCATCGATGCTCCCCAACCAAAAAGTCTTGAAACATTTCAGCTGGTTTTAACGTAATTGAATATTGGTTGTGAATGGTTATTCAACATATCAAGGTGTACATCGATAATAAAAAAAATTTAATATTTAAATGTGATGAGCTACATCTTATACTGTAGGTTTCACGACGAAAGAGTATTTAGTAGCGTCTGTCCTTGAGTGTGTAAGTAGATATATATGAAAGAATAATTTTAAAAAAATATCTTAATAAATTATAAAAACTTTTTGTTAACGGCTTTTCTAGACGAGGAGAGAAACAGTAAAATATATTAATATTTATATACTTGTTACACGTTGTTATCTATAAGATATTACTTATCGTGATATGGATAATATTACCTGATCGATTTTTAGCAGTTGACAAGTAATGGCTGATATTCACTTGTCCTTTTTTTGGTAACAATTCGCACTTTTATTTCAGTGTGTTAAGATAAAATAATCAAATTAACAATAAAACCATCTCAATAAGTCGCAAGAAACTGTATCCTTAATGATATGCTAGAGTAGCTCACCTGTTTCAATTTAAAAGTCGAAACCTATATATACATATATATAGATATAGATATAGATATAAATCTATATCTATATCTATATCTATATAATATATATATATATATATATATATATATATATATATATATATATATATATATATATCTATATATCTATATATCTATATATCTATATATCTATCTATCTATCTATCTATCTATCTATCTATATATATATATATATATATATATATATATATACACATATATATACATATACCCTCACATATATATATATATACATATATATATATATATATATATATATATATATATATATATATATATATATACATATATATATGTATATATATGAATGTAAAATGAAAGTGTCCTTAGAAATATAAATGATAATAAGTGGAAAGTCCTCGCATCTATGATAGAATATATGCTAAAATAAGTTTTGGTATAGAATATATTGGAGAGAGAGAGAGAGAGAGAGAGAGAGAGAGAGAGAGAGAGAGAGAGAGAGAGAGAGAGAGAGAGAGATGAACTATATTGATTTATTGAACATGTACATTTGAGTAGAGACGCACTTTGGTAGAGAGAAGCAAACTAAACTGGTAGGATGTCGTTTTTACGCTTCTTGTTAACCAAGCGATATTGATCAGTAAATACATTTCTCATGAACAAAGAACGGAGGTGTTGGCATAAATTTGATATACACCGCAAGGCGAAACAGAAACAGGTCGTTAAAGGTTAACGCGGGCGCAGGCCAGATAAACATCAGAATTCCTAGGTCGTCGGAAGTCTAATAAGTGGCAGGAAACCATCTTTGAAAACGCCTTGAACTCCTAAGGTATAAAAGAAGGCGGGTTAGAAAAACGAGGAAGTCCTGTCCAGCCAGTAAATTGAGAAGATACAAGGTCGACCTGGCCTAGAGATACCAGCCACTTTTTGACCACACATCACTCCCGGGGTTAGGCACTCTCCAACAGCTACACCCGTCTCACACAGCCAACACAGGTACGCAGTACTCCATGGCTGAATATGCCGTCCTCCAGCCCATGATGCATGTGGGGGAACCCCCTGGGAGAAGCTGATCGTATGTTGTCCTGTCTAATTGCCCAAGCCAAGGCCGTCTCGAATACAGGCCTGGTCAGTGGGGGTAGAAGTAGGTCGATTGATAGGGAGATGGAAAAGGTAGGAGTTAAGTTGTGACAAGCCGGATCAGATTTAAGTCCTCAGGCTAACGGGAACACCTGGCAAAGCCACCTGGTCATCCACAACCCTTCTTCTCTCACACAAGCACTGACTATACATACACGCTTTTTTTTTTTCCCCAGATGATAACCCTCATGGAAAATTAAGGAATCTTACACACCAATGGGAGACGGTCTTGATAATCTGGTTTAAAATTAGATGAAAAAAGTAGCAACATAACATTATCAAAATAATACTTTCCCGTGGTACTAGCCTAATTAAAAATAAAAAATAAAACACTCTCACTGTTGGTATGCTACAACATTTTTATTTTATCATTGTTTTTACGTTGTTTTTCAGCCACTTTGCTGCTTTGGGATATCATCCCTTTCTTTAAAAACTACAGTACACTGTGGTTTAGTTAAGGCATAATAAATAAACAATATAATTGTAACAATTTAGTTTTTAAAGAAATAAAAAAAAATTAAACACTTTTTGCAATTTAAAATAAATTTTTTAACAGTCACCTGATCTTATTGTACATTTTCTTTACTTGAAGTATTTAACAGATGTTTTTATTTTTTAACTCGGTTAATGTTTGCAATTTTCTCTTTTTATCCTTACTCATTAGCTTATTTTCAGAGGATGATGATGTTTTTGGAGCAATAGTTGTTTAAAAGGACATTCGTTACTGTCCATATTATTTTTTCAATTTTTTCTGCACTATGACCAGCATCACATGAATCTGTTGGAAGTAATGCTTCATCATCTGCTAACTTGTTGTAGGACAAAACACTCCCCACAACTCTGTGATTGGTAATTTTGTGGAAAAACTTATTTTGGAATATTTTGCCAATCACAATGTAACAATACATTACAATATCTGTCACAATAGGATTTGGGTACATCCGAGACCATCAATATACTTATTGTTTCCATGCATATAATTTTCATCGTAGCAAGTTATCATAGCCTTGCAACTATCACAGTTCATTTTTTTGAAAACTGCATAACAGCAATAGCCTGCTACATAAACTAGTACGGGCAATACATTTTTAGATTTTTCAATATCTTCCTTAGCCTGGATACCAAAACAGTAATATTTTCTGTAATAACAGCAGGAAATTGCGAAGAAATAGAGCTCGACCGCTTTACAGTAGCAGTGTGATAGCACTACTCCGAACACGTGGGACCTTTCTTACCCCCCCCCCCACCCCCCCACTGACCTGGCCTTCTTTCGAGACGGCCTTGCCCAAGCCCCCAAGGACCGGGAAAGAAAACAAAATCTACGGGTTACACTTTCCAAATTAAAGGAAAAGAATTTTCTATTTAATTTTCTGGATACAGTGTAAACTTGATTCTACAAAACTTTTTCCAAATTAAATTTTAAAAATACATGGTGCTATCCATACCGCACATTTTCTGGGTATTTGCCTTAATTTCTCTCGCAATAATTAGCTCTGATTCTGTGATGTAAAGAAATAAGTTTATTACAATATGTTCATTTAAGGAGTTTCAATTCAAAATGAATCAAACGAAGTTTTATACTTCTCTATTGGAGGGAATTTTTTTTTTTTATAAAAACATGAATTTTGAAGTAATTAATATATATACATATACATATATATATACATATACATATATATATATATATATATATATATATATATATATATTATATATATATATATAAATAACTGAAGCAAATTTGTTACTGTTTAATTACTGTTAAAACTAAAAACCTGTAAAATAGGGTAATTATTGTAAAAACCTGAATTTTAAAGTAAGCCAGAGAGAGAGAGAGAGAGAGAGAGAGAGAGAGAGAGAGAGAGAGAGAGAGAGAGAGAGAGAGAGAGAAACTAAATCTCCAAGGGACCATGGAATGATGGATGAAGGTCCCATTGACAGAAAGACTTCGAAGGCATGAGTGATGGAACAGAATTGAATAACAAAACTGACAGCCAATTTCGGTGGACATTTATGAAGATGGAGACTCGATTTTAGTCGAAATTCTACAATTTGTCAAAATGGATTTTCCCCTGAAAGATGATGATTGAGGTATTGGTATATATTTTTCCATTGAATAAAATGTCAATTGTTTATATTTGATTTGATAGGAAACTTGGAAATTTAATCATGTTTGACTATGATCTTTATCTTACCCTTAGATATAATTTTGCGAGATACAGCCGTGAAAACGTAAAACCTATCCTTCTGAGAGAGAGAGAGAGAGAGAGAGAGAGAGAGAGAGAGAGAGAGAGAGAGACAGAGAGACAGAGAGACAGAGAGACAGAGAGAGAGAGAGAGAGAGAGAGAGAGAGAGAGAGAGAGAGAGAGAGAGAGAGAGAGAGAGAGAGAGAGAGAGATACAAGGAGTTTGGATGTTTAAAAGACTTTTTAGTCCATCCGGGGAGACTCCGTTTGCTCTTGGGTAGAGCAATGTGGTTTGAAGGTTTAGCAAGTTTTTATGATCTTGTCTAACTTATTTTTGAACTCGTTTACCGTGTTACTGTTTACTAAATCCGCTGGAAGTCTGTTCCATGTATTTGCTTTTTTTTATTTACCACATTGAGTGGTGTTTTATCTTTTGGATTCCAGTTTCTATCAGTTACCTCTGGACTGGTTTCTGCTAAGCGTGAACAGATTGGTATAATCTGCATTTCTTTTGTATTCCTTTAAGAATTTTGAATGGCTCTAAAAACGTTCCATCCTCCGTCTATATCCAAATTTTCAAAATCTTGGTACTAGTTTGGCAGTCTTAGCTTATATTGCTTCCAGTCTATCCATATCCTTCTGAATACTCGGATTCCAGAATTGGAGTCCGTATTCTAGATGGGGTTTACTAGTGATGTGTGCAGCTGAAGTACAGTGTCTTTGTTTCTGTATTTTAATTGTCTCATTATGTAAACTATTAGT
>NC_090746.1:73761946-73769446 GCF_036898095.1 Palaemon carinicauda
TTCAGTAATCTATTTTGAAATGCATGAATCATCGATTTTTGAGAAATATCGCCTATCTTTTTTATGGATTGCTTTAGAATTCCTTTTCAAGTGATTACGTATGTATATGAATTTTTAAGTTATCGAATTATTAATCACTATAACATTGGAGAGAGAGAGAGAGAGAGAGAGAGAGAGAGAGAGAGAGAGAGAGAGAGAGAGAAAATAAAAATGGAATAGTTCCAATAACGCCTTCTTGAAACCATCATTCCTCATCAACCATGGAATGTACAGTTAGACAAAAGAATTACTGGCACACATCAGTCCAAAGAATTGCACCCTGTGACACCCTTACTGCGCAACAAGCAACCAAATAGCTGGTATAGGGAGATATGTCACATGTGGTGGGCTGGGCTAAACACAAGATCTAGCCGTGCAGTAAGGGGTGTGACCGGATGCACTTCCTCAGAACAAAGTGTGCCAGGGATTCCTGTATCCAAATGTACATTCACCTCCGATCGGAATTATCCTATTTTACTACAAGGAAAACGAACGCTAAAATCTAAAGCAGGAATTTTAAATATATCCTCATCAGGGATCAGTAATAATGCATTTCAATTTCGCTTACTTTATATGCATTTAACTTGAGAATGCAATAAGTAAGAGGAAACACATATGACATTATTCTAATATTATTTCATCATATAGTTCTACAATATAAAGGTTAAATGTTTAAAGGTAGATCATAAATGGCAGAGGCCATGAACCTTATTATTATTACTACTAGCTAAGCTACAACTCTATTTGGAAAAGCAAAATGCTATAATCCCAAGGGCTCCAAAAGGGAAAAGTAGCCCAGTGAGGAAAGGAAACAAGGAAAAATAAAATATCCTAAGAACAACACCAAAATAAATATTTCTATAGAAACTATAAAAACTTTAACAAAACAAGAGGCCTCAAGCGAGAGATCTCTAACCCCAGACAGTGGAAGACCATGGTACAGGAGCTATGACACTACCCAAGACTGGGAGAGCTGCTTACCATAGCTAAAGAGTCTTCTTCCCTTACCAAGAAGAAAGTAGCTACCGAACAATTACAGTGCAGTAGTTACCCCCTTGGATGAAGAGGAATTGTTTGGTAATGTTAGTGTTGTCAGGTGTATGGGGAGAGAGGAGAATTTGTAAGGAATAGGCCAGACTATTCGGTGTATGTGTAGGCAAAGGAAAAATGAACTGTAACCAGAGAGAAGGGTGCAATGTAGTACTGTCTGGCCATTCAAAGGATCCCATAACTATCTAGCGGTAGTATCTCAACGGGTGGCTGGTGCCCTAGACAACCTATTATATATATAATCAGCAACCAAGACCCCTCTCAATAAAGCTGATTTCACAACAGGTAGACTATAAGTGCTCCCAAATCCCTCTTCCTTAGCTCACATGGATAGTGAGGTTGTAGACACTACAATGAACTATCGAGCATTAGCGGGTCTCGAACACCAATCCAGAAATAGCTATGCAGGGGCAAACCATAAAACTGTTCTCAAAGGTAATAATCTAGGAATCACTGTCAGATTTTACAGTTTTTTTCTATAGTTTTAACATCTCTTAAGTTAATGCCTCAACGTAAATATTTTACGTCAATTTTATCGACGTCAGAAAATATGTATATCATACAACTACTATGAAAAATCGTCCGTAAAGCGCTTAATACCACCAAAAAACTACCAGTTGCAATACCATCTCTCAACGAATACATAATGTCCGGATTAGCACATATCATTATTCCCGTCCTCACCCCACCCTCCCCCCCCCCCCGCAAAAAAAAAAAAAAAAAAAAAAAACATTCTCTGCTGTCATAAAGAAACAGAATTTTCGAATAATTGTAATTTCTTGTAGTTATCATGGACTAGTAAGCTTTCACATGAATGCCTTTTGAAATATTAAAAAAAGTAATTGATTATTTCCACGATATTCCGCCAAAATTATGAGTAATTCTTTAAATGAAGAAATCTTATTCAAATAAATATAGTATAGAACAAAATGTAAAATGCATCAGTAAATAAAACAGCAATAACAAATGAAGCCGTTCCTAGTCCACAGCAGGACAAATGCCTCAGACATATCTTGGTCATGTCTGGGGATTGGTCAATTTCATCACCACACTAGCCAGTGTGGATCGGTGATGGTGAGAGATTTTAGTCTGCCCTAGTAAGCACAGCTTTCCTGAGCATGGTGATACAAAAGATATCCCCACTCAGGATGAGAGATCAGTAATTAAAATGATACTAAATTAGTTAAAAATGTCAATAAGCATTTGAAGCTTAATCGTTGGGAAAAGAACAAGGGCACAAATAAAAAATTGAATTCTGTGTAATTTCGGAACTCCTTGACAAAAACCTCTGTGAATTTCAGAACATCATTTATTATCGAAACGAATGTTGCTACATCAATGAAACTGGCGAACCTTTTACAGGTTTGTAATGTAGATCAACCATGAGAGAATTTTGCATTTAGCAGAAAAATAAAGGGTAAAAATTTATTCTGGTTATTTGGAAGGGGGATATTCTAAAGGGTAAAACACACACTGATATTCTCAATATAATTACAATAATACACGAGAGAGAGAGAGAGAGAGAGAGAGAGAGAGAGAGAGAGAGAGAATTTTTATTCACAGGAATTCTGTAGCTATATCTTACTTTATACTTATTAACATATATATATATATATATATGTCCAATTGTTTTATGCGATTATCACCCTTATATATATATATACATATATATACATATATATATAAATATATACATATATATATATATATATATATATGTCCAATTGTATTATGCGATTATCACCCTTATCACGCTGTGTGTGTGTGAGAGAGAGAGAGAGAGAGAGAGAGAGAGAGAGAAAGAGAATTATATTTATATACACACATATATATATATAAATCTAAATATAAATATATATATATATATATATATATATATAGATAGATAGATAGATAGATAGATAAGTTATTATTTCAATTAAAAAAATTACTTCCTAAACTTCAAAAATAAGTTGAAATCAAAATGATATCATAGTGAATGCCAAAGGTGATAAGTCAGAGAATAAATATCAACTTTCCTCTCCCACAACCCTTTATTGTAAAGACTTAAGCGAAGAAATAAGCAAAAAAAAAAAAAAAAAAAAAAAAGGGGGGGGGGGGAAGAGAAGAAATAGATATAACAACAACTCAACGAGTATTCCTCCGGTCTCTCTCTCACCATTTATATCTTGTGGGCAAAGAGCTTTCTATATTTCTATACACGAACTCAAATAGTTTTCTATTAGTGCGAAGGGAAAGTGTCCGCGGGAGACCGCCTGCGTCATATTAAGCTTGGAATAGGGAAGGGGGGAAGCGAAAATGAGGGTAAAAATAGGAGTGAAAATGAGTCTATGGAGGCACAGTAACTTGATAATGGTGGAAATGAGGAAGAGGAATCACAGAAACCTTTTGGAAATTATTGAGGAAAATGATTGGTTGGTATGCGGGAGGAATCAACCAGTGAGGGACAAGGGGATGGGGTGGGGGATTAATATAGCAAAGAGGGTACATGCAATTTTGGTACTAAAATAATTAGAAATTCTGTAATTTGGTCTAAGATCAATGATCACCTTCAACAAACACAAGAGCCCGTGTTCCGACCATGTGTTCGGGCAATCTAAAATCAAACAAACAAACGAAATACATTTGACTCATTTGAATTAATTCTGACTGACTTAGCAAGTGATTTATTACTGATAACAAAATAATTTCGATGACCTGATACGACATTTAATTATTTCAAGAACACCGATTTAACCTTTATTTTTCAGGATATTTTATAAGGAAAATTAGGTGACTTTAATAAAATTAATGATTGAAAACAACTTATTTAAAACATCAAAAAGGTTTAAATACTTTCAAAAATTATATATACTCCGCATATGGTCAGCATTCAATTGTCTCTCAGATGTATTATATAAAAATGTTCAAACTTTTTATGTTTTAAGTGTTTCCAATTTCTACTAATAATAGAAAAAAATATTCTGAAAAAGTCAAGGCTAAATCATGGTTCTTAAAATTGTTAAATGTTGTATCAGGTCATTGAACCTACTGAACTAATTATATAATAAACTATATTGCCATAGAATGTTAAAATAAATTCCTAAAATTTAAATGTTTACTAAATTATCAAGAAATACTGTTGAATAATTTATATCCAAAATAATCATCAATGATAAATAAATGCATTAAAATAAACAATAAGAATACTGATGATACTTGACCATTTAAAGATCGCTCATAAATGGCAGATGCAAGGGACAATCCCCAAGAGACTGACCATATACAGTACACATATGATCAGCACCCAAGTCCCCTTTCCAACCAATCTAGAACCAAGGAGGGCCAGGTAATGTCTGCTGGTGACTCAAGAGGTAGATATATAGATTCTCCCAAGTGCGCCATTCTTAGCTCATAAGAACGCTTAGGTAGCAGACACTACAAGAAACTTTCGAGCTTGAGCGGGTCTCGAACCCCAGTCCAAAAGATGGCCAGGCAGGGACGCTTCCAATACACTGCAACGACCTTATAGTGGACACTGAAACGACTTAGCTAAAACTGAGACAGAAAAAACAATGTATATATTTATCTCTCTCTCTCTCTCTCTCTCTCTCTCTCTCTCTCTCTCTCTCTCTCTCTCTCGTCAGAGCATACAATTAGGCATTGTACAAATGAGTCGATTTCATTCCATAACGAATGTTTCTCCATTGACAAAAGAACAAAAGCCCCAATTGTATTCAAAATGCAAGAGACAATACCACAACTTATTACGATACATTAGCTGCTTCCACTAAAGCTACCTTGTTGGTAGAAAAACGCAAAGGAGTGAATTAATTACCTAGACAGGATAGAATTTATTACATAAAATCGAGTTCGAATTGATACCTCAATTGATTACTCATTATTTAGTCGATAAAAGTAAATATTTTAGGATTTTTGAAATATCGATCTAGATAGAAAATAATGACAGAGAAACTTATGGAGAGAGAGAGAGAGAGAGAGAGAGAGAGAGAGAGAGAGAGAGAGAGAGAGAGAAACACTAAAATATCTTTTATTTATTTATCACAAACTGCAATGTAAAAAAAAATCTAATGCAAATAAGCCGGTATTTAAAACTGTTAGAAATGAATAGAACTTCATTGTAAAACTTTTAACATCACAAAACTCTTGAGTTTCAACACTATATAAAAATTCACTGTATTTCAAATATTTACTTCGAACACGGTACGACAAACAGTTCTTTAAATTCTGCAAAAAGTAGTCTTTATCAGCTGAAATTTACTGCTATGATAAAATGGAGATAAACATTCAAGAATAGTAAGAATACACCACATTTTCAGAAACGTACACCATGAAACATCGAACTTTTATTATTCCGCGAAAATATGAAAGGTTATAGATTTAAAATCCTTAGTGGCCAGCCACTGTAAAAATGTATTCAAAAAAGCTAAACATAAAAATAATCGAAAGTTTTATTATTTTCTGGTTGGTAAATCTATCTATCTATCTATCTAATATATATATATATATATATATATATATAGCAAATAAAGTTTCTCCTTATCAACGAATAATTGGCAAGGCGTATGAAACAATCTCCAAAGGTAAATAAATAAAAAAAATAATGTAGAAAATAAAATAAACTGATTCATTTTACGATCGAGAAATGATTCTAATAAGAGAAAAAGCTATATCCAATTAGTGCAAAGATAAACAATATTATATATTACAAGTCATCAGTCATTAATGGTTTAGCAGCAACTTAAAATCTGGAATAGTATCACAAAATAATGTTTAAACTTACAGTAAATAATAGCTGAGCGGCTAAGGGCCACTTTTCACCAGAATCGTTCAGTTTGTGAAGAAAGCATGAAACTTGATATGTGAACTCTATGGGACCTATGGTTCATAAAAAAAAATAGACCCTAGAAAATAGTGTCCCCTGGTGGCCGCCATATTGAATTCCAATATGGCCGCCAAAATCTCCTATTTTTCTGAAACTTTTGTGTTATATCGGGCAATAGACCATAAAATCACTGTCTATCTTCCTGTTTTCAATTTCAGAGGATCAGTCGATGTTATTAACTTTAAAAGTGACCTAATGACGGCCATTTTGGATTTCAAGATGGCCGTCATATTATTTTTTTTACTTTTAGATTTTATTTCATACTGTTTGTATGCTTATTTTCAGGTTTGATGCGACAAGACAACAATGTCAAAACAATTCCAACTTGTTAAGCCGGGTGAAACCAACGTGACAAGACCCCTGATCGACTGGAATTTATGTGTACTGTGCCAGCAGAATACGACGTCACAGGCCCTTGAACAACCATAGCGAGGGAGAGGGCGAGGGGTTGCCAAAGCGATAGGGCAAAGCTATCAGTCATTTGAAAAGAACTTAATGAAATTCCATGAACTTGGAAAAGTTCCGTTAAATGTATGTCCGCAGCAGTTAAACGACGGCTCAGGCATAGCTGCAACCTTGCAGAAAAACAGAGGACAATGGCACAAGAACTGCAGAAACTTGTTTACTGATTTGAAGCTTGACCGCATAGAAAAGCGTGCCTTAGAACTTGCAGATGAAAGTGACGAATCTTGTGTTTACAGTCCAGTTAAACGAAGATCTAGTATTCAGGGTCCTCACTGTAGCACCTCCGATCAGGAAGAACCCGTCTGCTTTTTCTGTGACCAAAAGGCGGGACACCCAGGACTACACAATGCTAGTACATTTGGACTTGATAAAACGGTTCGAATGTATGCTACTAAGCTAAGAGACACAAAGCTATTAACAAAATTAGCACCTGGTGACATGGTCGCATCTACAGCCATATATCACAAAGATTGCTTGACCAATCTCTTCAATAGGTACAGGAGACAAGTGAAATTAGAGGAACGTTCCGAAAGTGTCACGGGCAGTTCAGATTTACTTTCATGTGATAGTATAGCACTGTCAGAGTTGATATCATACATTGAGGAACAGAGGAATCTCAAAACAAGGATTTGCACTCAAGTCATCCTATTGTTGATGTTAGAGTCTTTAACGGAGCAGCTGTTGTACACTTTCTGCCAATTGGAGAAGCTAAGACATTTGGGGAGTATGCTAAGGAGGTGTTCCTACCATATGTGATGTCTGAGTTACAGAAATCTTTTCGAATTGACATAGTTTGGGATGTTTACTTGAAGGACAGCTTAAAACTCTCTACAAGAGAGAGCAGAGGAACTGGTGCTCGCCGACGGGTGTCACAAAATGTCAAGCTTCCAGGAAATTGGAAAAATTTCCTACGTAATGATAACAAAAAAGATGAACTTTTTCAGTTCCTAGCTAACGAGTGTGTTTCAAATGACACTGGAAACAGAGTGATTGTATCCACCTTGAATGAGTCTGTTGTTAGCTCAAGCCTAGATCTGCAAACGGATCGACTTCAGCCATGC
>NC_090746.1:73776946-73779446 GCF_036898095.1 Palaemon carinicauda
AATTCGAACACAAGAAATGGGACTTCGATCTTGAATGGCTAATTCGAACACAAGAAATGGGACTTCGATCTTGAATGGCTAATTCGAACGCAAGAAATGGGACTTCGATCTTGAATTGCTAATTCGAACGCAAGAAATGGGACTTCGATCTTGTTTGGCTAATTCGAACACAAGAAATGGGACTTCGATCTTGAATGGCTAATTCGAACGCAAGAAATGGGACTTCGATCTTGAATGGCTAATTCGAACGCAAGAAATGGGACTTCGATCTTGAATTGCTAATTCAAATGCAAGAAATGGGACTTCGATCTTGTTTGGCTAATTCGAAAACAAGAAATGGGACTTCGATCTTGATTGGCTAATTCGAATGCAAGAAATGTGACTTCGATCTTGAATGGCTAATTCGAAAACAAGAAATGGGACTTCGATCTTGAATGGATAATTCGAACGCAAGAAATGGGACTTTGATCTTAAAATGGCTAATTAGAACGCAAGAAATGGGACTTCGATCTTGTTTGGCTAATTCGAACGCAAGAAATGGGACTTCGATCTTGTTTGACTAATTCGAACGCAAGAAATGGGACTTCGATCTTGATTGGCTAATTCGAACGCAAGAAATGGGACTTCGATCTTGAAAGGCTAATTCGAACGCAAGAAATGGGACTTCGATCATGAATGGCTAATTCGAACGCAAGAAATGGGACTTCGAACTTCAATGCAAATTCGAACGCAAGAAATGGGACTTCGATCTTGATTGGCTAATTCGAACGCAAGAAGGTAGTAGGTTGGCCAAGGCACCAGCCGCCCGTTGAAATACTACCGCCAGAGAGTTATGGGGTCCTTTGACTGGCCAGACAGTACTACGTTGGATCCTTCTCTTTGGTTACGGTCCTTTCTCTTTGCCTACACATACGCCGAATAGTCTGGCCTATTCTTAACAGATTCTCCTCTGTCCTCACACACCTGACAACACTGAGGTTACTAAACAATTCTTCTTCGCTCAAGGGGTTAACTACTGCACTGTATTTGTTCTGTGGCTACTTTCCTCTTAGTAAGGGTAGAAGAGACTCTTTAGCTATGGTAAGCAGCTCTTCTAGGAGAAGGACACTCCAAAATCAAACCATTGTTCTCTAGTCTTGGGTAGTGCCATAGCCTCTGTACCATGGTCTTCCACTGTCTTGGGTTAGAGTTCTCTTGCTTGAGGGTACAATCAGGCACACTATTCTATTTAATTTCTCTTCCTCTTGTTTTGTTAAAGTTTTCATAGTTTATATAGGAAATATTTATTTTAATGTTACTCTTCTTAAAATATTTTATTTTTCCTTCTTTCCTTTCCTTACTGGGCTATTTTCCCTGTTGGGGCCCCTGGGCTTATAGCATTTTGCTTTTCCAGCTAGGGTTGTAGCTTAGCAAATAATAATAATAATAATAATAAAATGGGACTTCGATCTTGAATGGCTAATTCAAACGCAAGAAATGTGACTTCGATCTTGAATGGCTAATTCAAACGCAAGAAATGGGACTTCGATCTTGAATGGCTAATTCAAACGCAAGAAATGGGACTTCGATCTTGTTTGGCTAATTCGAACGCAAGAAATGGGACTTCGATCCTGAGAGGTGAATTCGATCGTATGCAATAAATGTGACTTGGATCGTGAGAAATGAATTCAAACATAAGAAATGGGACTTCGCTCCTAAGAGGTGAATTCATGCAAGAAATCTGATTTCGCTCTTAAGAGGTGAATTCAAGCAAGAAATCTGACTTCGCTCCTAAGAGGTGATTTCAAAAACAAGAAATGGAACTTCGATCTTGCATATCTAATTCGAACGCAAGAAATGTTCTGACACCTGAAAACGTCATCCTGCGTCCTTTGAATTTAGGAAACAGTCGAACGAACTCTGATGCACAAGATAAGGTTAATATGCTTCACTTGGTGTGGTCGAGGAAGCGTGAGATATGCAGGTCAATCCTTAACCCAAAAAATACGATTTCATTTTTCAAAAGGAAAAAGTTAAGGAAGTGGCTTTGATGATGACGTCATCGTCAATTCATCTTTTATGCCTTCTATCTCGAATGTCATGGAGCGATGTCTTCGTTTTAATGTTCTATTTTGTTATTATTTATATATTATCATGATTTTCAATATTTCAATTGAAATGTGTTAATAGGTAAGAGAGTTTTATAAGAAAAAAAGTAACAAGGTTTTCTCAAAATTCAAGTTTAAAAAAAAAAAGAAAAAAACTTATAAAATTTGTTTTTCAAATAATTTTCCTAAAAATTTCGGCTTTTTAAAAGATGTGTGTTCTAAAACTACCTTTCAGAAAAAAATGTTATTAAAACTTTCGAATTTAAAGAAAAAAAGTTCTGAAATTTGGTTTTTTTTATATATAAGTTTTCTAAAATTTCGGGTATGTACAAAATAAGTTTTCTGAAATTTCGGCTTTTAGAAGAATAAGCTTTCTAAAATTACGGCTTTATAAAAAATAAAGTTTTCTAAAA
>NC_090746.1:73791946-73801946 GCF_036898095.1 Palaemon carinicauda
TTCATAACACTGAATTCCCTACTACTGCTACCTCCGCAGTCACCCAAGGCCCCGGAGGAAGCAGAAGGGCCTACCGGAACTGTCACAATCGCTCGCCATTCACTCCTATTTCTAGCACGCTCTCTTGCCTATCTCACATCTATTCTCCTATCACCCAGAGCTTCCTTCACTCCATCCATCCACCCAAACCTTGGCCTTCCTCTTGTACTTCTCCCATCAACTCTTGCATCCATTACCTTCTTTAGCAGACAGCCATTTTCCATTCTCTCAACATGGCCAAACCACCTCAACACATTCATATCCACTCTAGCTGGTAAATCATTTCTTACACCCGTTCTCAACCTCATTATATATATATATATATATATATATATATATATATATATATATATATACATATATATATATATATATATATATTTATTCGTATCCTGCTATGATATGACTACAGCACTTCTCACACTCGCTTCTACTTCCACAGTGACCTATTAGGTCATGTGTTTTAAACATATAATATATAATTATTACATAAGCTCGGCCAGCTATCTCAATTTAAAAAAAAAAAAAATTAACAACACGTCAAAATATGTTTACAAGGAGTGTGACTGAGTATATATATTATTTTTTGTTTAACTTTAGCCATAAGCAAATAAGAATGAATGTTCAAATAGGCACATTAAAAAAAATAATAATAATAATGCATATTAACAGATACTACCAAAGCAAAGAAAAAAGGCATGATAAATACAGATCACATATATGGTACATTGCTAGCAAACGATTATATGGTACCAAAAAAAATACTAATATACATATGATTCGGTAACTTTGTTAAAGAATAATTGTTACCTTTGTCAGAAATATAGATTATCATAATACGGTAATTAATAAAAATATTTGTTACCTTGGTAAAGATACAATTTTAGTGCACAAACACGAATTCCTGGTACGTACACATACCACGGTTTCGTACATATATATATATATATATATATATATATATATATATATATATATATATATATATATATATATATATATATATATATATATATATATATATATATATATATATATATATATATATATATATATATAGGGCTTATATATTTTATTAGATGCCCATAGATTTTTTATTTAAACATTTGGGCTTATATATTTTATTAGGTGCCCATAGAATCTTAAGTTTTAAATGTTTTTATTATTAAAATGTTTGTAAGAATGTTTTTAAAATGCAAATGTTCAATAATCTTCTCAATTACATATTACTAGCGTACTAACTGCTTTTCGTACACAACACTTTTCCAAGACATTTTTATTCCTTTGAGCGAATGAAGGGGCCACTTTCAAACGGCTTTAAATTGAATTAAATAAGGAGTTTTGTCTGGACATGGCAAAACGTTCTGTTTGAGCTGCAAACTATTGTACCTTAACCTACGCCAAACAAAGATGTTAACGGCGATAAATATCATCACCGTAACGCATAAAGCTGCCAGGAATATGTAAAATTTGAGATCTGCATAAGTCGGTGACGGGTGGTCCATCTCGGTCAATTTCATCAACCGCTTGGCTACATGTTCGTTGTATGGGAGAGGTAAAGATGGAATTGTTGTTGACCACGTGAAGTTCGCGAAGTAGGCTCGTTCTCTTTTGATAGTCTTGATTCCTTGCACCATGGAATTCGGGGATGTCCAGATACAACCATCTGCTGCAACGAAGATTTGGGAATAGGACGTGGATCCATCCGGGCATGATACATTGAAGCCGGCCTTGTCGTATCGTATCCACGCGCCGTTGTTCAGTCTGCAATTGAACTTATTATTGTCAAAGGGATAAAGCTTATGCAGACAATTTTCATTTGTATGGGAGAGAGCACCGTCTAGCACTATACCTAACTCGCATGAATCCATTAAGTTTTTATGGAATTCAAATGAGTCAGCTGTACATATTTTTCTATCCATTGCGTCTGAACAGTGAGTTAATTGATTTAAGTCTTTAATGACCGTATATGTTTCCTTGTCTGGGGAAATCAATACGTGTCCTGTCAAACTGGATATTACTGGATTTGAGTGATTCGTCATGAAAGTCGGAAATGGTGATATTCTGTAAGATTGCCAGGCATCGGAAGAATCAAAGGGAATTGTAATCATAATCCTGTTATTTTCAACGCTTACTGTAATTAGGCTGTAATAAAATTCTAACCTACGTGCGTCTAACAAAGGAATATAACCTAGTTTCTCCCGTCCGTTCTCCACAATTAACTTTAAGTATCTTATTGGCAACAAATGGGGTGACAGTACACCTTTAGTCGCTAACGTGATAGCTTCCACATAATCTTTTGATTTCTCAATGAAATGTGCAATTCTGTTATGTATGTGATCTATTTTTGAATCATAATACGTTAACGTTGCCAACAAATCCTGTACTTCCATAATCTGATTGATATTACTAGAATGTTCATTTACTAAACTCATAATTTGATTGATTGAAGCTAACTGATTCCTTAGTTCTGACATAATCAATTCATCTTCATGAGTCAAGAACTCAATTTTCTTATTTTGATTACTAATCTTCAGACGATTGGAAAATGTTTAGCGCAGCAAAAATAAATGGGTTACGTTTCTCAAGATTATCGTGTCCTACAGTCCACACCAAAAGGCCAAGAGCCAAAGATTCTGTCCCGTAAGTCTTATTTTGCAAGTCTTCAGATATGTATTCTTTCAAAGGGTTGATTTAGCACGGGATAAGCCCCTAGGCTGACAGGTGTTTTCGTATGCCCTTTGTTTTCTTGACATGTGCGACAATTAGCTATGTGTTTTTTTTTATATCTGTAAGCATCATATGCCAATAAAACAATGATTTGGCTTTCTGTGACATTAATGAGAACCCCGGGTGTCCATGCAATGGATTTGCATGCAACCAATTCAGGACAGTGGAAATAAGTGAGATTGGCACCACTACCTGGTCGTTAGTTACATGTGGTGTATTGCGGGTTTTCCTTGTCACGGTCCTACACAGAATATTGTCTTTGGTTATATAATTCTGCTGCTTATACTTTATATATTCCGTTTCCTTATGATTGCCTTTCAAAGCATTTATAATTTTTTCTAATTTCTGATCTTTTCTTTGCTCAGTCTGTAATAATTCAACATTCCAGCCCAAGTCGTTAGCTACATTTGGTGTATTGCGGGTTTTCCTTGTTACGGTCCTACACAGAATAATGTTTGATTATATAATTCTGTTGCTTATACTTTATATATTCCTTTTCCTTATGATTACCTTTCAAAGCATTAATAATTTTTTCTAGTTTCTGATCTTTTCTTTGCTCAGTCTGTAATAATTCAGCACTCCAGCCCAAATCTTCTTGTTCAGATATCGTTTTAACAATAGGCATGGATGTTGATATATCTATTAATTCAGCTAAAGGCTCCGTACAAGATGACACGGGGTTGCGTGATAATGCATCAGCAATGATATTTGCTTTCCCTGGTAAATACCCGATTCTCACGCCAAAGTCTTGAATGATCAAATGCCACCGAGTTCGTTTGGGGCTGTGGTTGAAGCCTTTAAAGAAGTCGGTTAGTGGTTTATGATCAGTAAGAACCTTAACGGGATAACTGTATATTATGAACTCAAAATGCACTAGTGAATTAACAATAGCTAGCCCTTCCTTGTCTATTACTGCATACTTACTTTCGGAAGTTCTCAGTTTTCGAGAACAAAAAGCTATCGGGAAAAATTGTTTATCATATTGCTGAAGCAATACCCCACCTACTCCTAAGTCTGAGGCGTCTGTTGCAATGAAGAATTCCTTACCGAAGTCAGGAAATTTTAAGATAGGAGAACTACACAATTCATCTTTCAAGGTATTAAACGCCTGTTGATGCTGCTCAGACCATATGAAATCTACGCCCTTCTTCGTAAGATCAGTTAAGGGAGCGGCTATTATTGAATAATTGCGTATAAAACGCCTGTAATATCCACTACAACCCAGAAATTGCTGTATTCCCTTGACATTAGTAGGTATCGGAAAGTTACGGATAGCCAACACCTTATCATGGACTACTTTAAGACCTTGGCTTGACACCATAAAACCCAAATATACTAATTCTGTTTTGAAAAATTCACACTTACTAATCTTTACCCTTAAGTTATGTTGTCTTAGTCTCTGTAGTACTAGTTCTAATTTACGTAGATGTTCTTCTAAGGTGTTGGAAAAGATTACAAGGTCGTCCATATAGGCATGCAATATATCCCCTAGCAAGTCTCCAAACACTATGTTAATCATTCTTGTAAATGTTATGGGAGCACAACGTAAACCAAAAGGCATCCGTAAAAGTTCATAATGTCCCCTGGCTGTGCTGAAGGCTGTGTATGGGATAATATCTTCTTCTAATGATAGCTGGTGAAAGCCTTTAAGTGGGTCCAAACTGGTAAAATATTTATTCTGACCTAACAAAGACAAAATATCGTCAGTACATGGCACTGGGAATAGATCAGGGATCGTCTCCTCATTTAGGCGACGGAAGTCTACGCAGATACGCCATGTTCGATCTTTTTTCGCTACAACTATTAATGGAAAATTATAAGGGCTGTTCGATTTCCTAATGACTCCTTCTTCTAGCATTTTACCTACTTCATCATTTATTTCATTCTGGAATTTCATAGGGAGTCTGTACGAGGGTACATAGATAATTTTCTGCTTGTCATTTAACCTTATTTGATGCTCGATCACATTTGTTTTTCCTAAGGATCCATCCGTAGTGGAAAAAACATCATGATATTCGGTTAAAAGTCCAAAAATTTTCTGATGAATTTCTTCGTCTTGAATGTCTTTATTGATTTTATTTTTAATAGATTGCAAAAGGGATTCATTCGCAACTGATTGAGCGTGATTGATTTCAGCAACGGTAAGAATACGATGTTTATAAACTTCTACATCCAAGATATGTTGATTTTTGTGAATTACTAAAGTGGTATTTAAATGATTACAGACTTCAATATTACATTGTTGATGTGAGCCTACTGTATAAATAGCTTGTGTGACAGACACTCCGTTAGTTTTCAAAGTGTCGGAAAGGATTAATATTTCAGATCCCGGTAATGTTTTCTTTACTTGCACTATTAAATTCGAAGGTACGTTTGGCTCGATAGATTGCGTGCAAGATGATATTACGGGTGAACGAGAATTCTGCTGGGTCGCGTATATTATTTCTTTATTAGTGAGACAAGTTATTGGTTCTTCAACATACGTTACGGTTACATTTGTCGTCTCCTTTTTATCCAAAACTGATTTTAAGGTATTAGAAGACTTATAGAATTTTCCTTTGATATACACGCCGTGCTTGGCAGGGGCTAAGATAATGTTTTGATTGCCCATAGATGGGTATCCTATAATTACAGCTGGATACATATCAATGTTTTGTACAACAACAAATGTATGGGCAAACGTGCGCTTACCGACCTTGAACTGAACATGAGTTACGCCTATTACATTTAATTCATTATTTCCTATACCCGAGAGTCTCACTCCGGATTTTTCTATTGGAAAGTTCGAAAACAACAAATGATGTGTCCTCAAATCCATGATATTACATGGACTACCAGAGTCAAAAAATAATGTAAATGATCTGTGTTCTAAATTTACAGCATATAATGTTGGTCGTAACTCATTTTGGCTTATTATAGTATGAATTCCTTGCAAATCTACGGGAGCATGCACTAATTTACTTAATTCGGCCGTGTGTTTCATAGGAAAATCTATTGCCTCACAATGATCTGATAAAACATTAAATTGATTATTCAATACTACTGATGTTGACATGAATGACCTTGACCCAACATCACTCTCTTCCCCACTGGAGTTAATTATGTGGTATTTGCTTTGCTCTGCACATTCTGAAAATTAGTCTGACCTTGCGAGGTCTGGTTTGACGACCCAGGCTCAGCGTTATTCGAAGAACTGTTTGTTTGTTTTGGATTCTGAACTACATTGACGTTTGGCTGTTTCTTCTTATTAAAATGAGGATTTTTCTTTTTATTCCCATATGGAACTGACTGTGGAATTGACTGTGTATTTCTAGGATTCTGTTGTGTCTTACGCGAGTAGCACTGACTATATGAATGAGTCGAACTATTATGTATCGAACAGAATTTAGTTCTGCAGTCCGCAATCAAGTGACCTTGACGTTTGCAATTATAACACATCATTCCTGCAACTTGACTATTATTAACTACATTTATTTGTTGTGGCTTTGTTTTATTCTTTGCAAAAACTTGGGTTAACACGGGATCAAGGTCAGGACACTTAGACATGTGTTTCTTTATCTGTTTATATACATCCAATTCCGTACTTGCTGGCGTTAACTTTTTATCAAAACACCGCACTAAAGCTTCAGGCAACATAAGTGTCATGCAAGTTAAATACATTAATCGTAAAAAATCTTTCACGGAGATGTTATCTCTAGTAACCCAAGTGGAATTACCTAAAATATCTTGATATTCATTAAGCCTATCGGCTATGAGAGTTGCTCTCTCAGTAACATTAAGCCGAGTCATAGTGGCTTGATTAAGTGTATTTCTTAATGTTAAAACTACATCCAAGGCTTCTTCACCCCCATAGACTGCACGTAGCCTAACTTTGAAATCATCCCAGGTAACTGCTTCTTGAAAGGAAACACCCCTTAAATACGCACTCGCATCTCCTTTCGAAAAGTCAATAAAACTTTTAGCTTCTTGTAATTGTACAAAAGGGTCTAAATTTGTTTGGCATTTAAATGGGCATCGACGGATGAAATCCATGACTCCACATTCTGAGGCAAGAATCCATTAACCCGACCCTGAAAAGGAAGGATTGCGGAGCGAGCATTTACAAGTGTCACAATAGGAAGGGGATTACCCTGTCCAGCTGTTGGGTTACTCGGTCCAGGGGCTGGGCTCACAGGGGGCGTCATGTTTACGGTATTTCTTTTCCTATCTCTACGACCCCTTGCAATTCTATCAAAATATCTATATGAATACAGACGTCCACTGCGTAAACGCATAAGCACTAAATGATAAAGATTATAACAAAATTCCCCAAAACAATGATACTAATACAAAGATATTTCCTAAGAACTTCTGAAAGAAAACTGAACTAGCACAGAGAGAGAAAAAAAAATTCTAGATGAGAAGCCAGAGTTGAACACAGTTTCCTTTAATGAAAGGAAATTGAAGATTAGCAACAACTCACCCCAGTAATAATGGACTATCGACTCGTGGTAACTACACCTCACTGCTCAATACTGAAATGAATAAGAAAATTGTACTTAGTTTATATGGCGTTGTGTGATGTCAGTAATAATGGACTATCGACTCGTGGTAACTACACCTCACTGCTCAATACTGAAATGAATAAGAAAATTGTACTTAGTTTATATGGCGTTGTGTGATGTCGTCATTTCCTCTCTCTCTCTCTTGATGTTTGGGTGAATGTTTTCGGTCCGATTTCCTCTCTCTCTCTTGATGTTTGGGTGAATGTTTTCGGTCTGATTTCCATTGAATGTAGTGCTTCCAGGATATGTTTCTTCAATGTTTTGTAAACGTTGAACGTCAGTCCTTGGTTTTCTTAGGATGTTGATTGAAGATCCAGTTCATCAGTTTGTATAACATTCATTAAATGTTTAATTTCTTTGGTGGACTATGATACTTAGTCAAAATTGTAGATTCATTACTGTTGATTTCTTGAAGATCTTTCTCTGGTTTTTAGAGTTTTATTCGCTGGTTCTTGAAGATCTTTCTCTGGTTCTTAGTGTTTTATTCGCTGGTTCTTGAAGGTCTTTCTCTGGTTCTTAGAGTTTTACCACTGGTTCTTGAAGATCTTTCTCTGGTTCTTAGAGTTTTACCGCTGGTTCTTGAAGATCTTTCTCTGGTTCTTAGAGTTTTACCGCTGCCACCATTTATTAGTGTGCTACTGTTGTTAACACACATTTGGGTTCCCTTCAAATGTCATCTAAATGTGTTAATTATTATAGTTGGTATGTTACATCTTCAAGTAAAGTCAAGTAAGTTAACTTTAAAATGGTTTATTCTTTAAGAAGAACAGTGTTAACATCTCCATCACAGGAGTATAGCTGGTTTGGTCGGATGACCATTCCGTATGACATCGTCGAGTAAACTAAAACAAATATCCATATGCATGTTAAAGTTATTTCAGCACTTAATGATTTATGTACACACCACATTAATACCGGAAGATATTCAGTTCCATTCTCACAGGCAACCTTTCTCACGGACTGGTTAGTGTTTACTCTTCATGAAAAATGTTACATTGCTGAGGTTTGGTATTCGCATCCTGCTATGATATGACTACAGCACTTCTCACACTCGCTTCTACTTCCACAGTGACCTATTAGGTCATGTGTTTTAAACATGTAATATATAATTATTACACATGGCTCCCCCCCTAAAAATGACATACTGTACATGTTAAATAAGGACCCCTGGTCTAGAGAGGCGAAATGTAGGAGGGTCATCTAGCAGGAGATAAGCAGTTTTTAGATGATCAATGGAGACACAGTCTTCTTTGCCACGAATGTTTAGTAGGAATGCTTTCGGAATGCGTCGGATCACAAGGAAAGGGCCCGTGTAAGGGGGCGTTAGCGGTGGCTTGCTAGTGTCGTTGCGCAGGAAGACGTGCGTTGCAGAGTGCTACTATGTCAGTATGTGATGCTTCGCTGGGGGCTTGTAAGTCTGGCGACATGGAGTAAGTTTTCCCACAACGTGACGTATGCACTGGAGATCGTCGTCGGAGGTTGTAGAAAGAAAAAATTCGACAGGGACGACCAACGGGTCGCCATACACCATTTCAGCTGCCGAGACGTCGAGGGCGTCTTTAGGAGTGGTCTTTAGTCCCAGGAGGACCCAGGGAAGCTGAGTAAACCAGTTGCAATCCTTGCAGCGGGACATCAAAGCTGCTTTGAGGGTGCAATGAAAACGTTCAACCATTCCATTGGCAGGGGGGTTGTAGGCAGTTGTCTGATGTAGGGTGATGCCCAGGAGATTCGCTAATGATGTCCACAATTGAGAGGTGAAAGTGGTACCCCTGTCAGAAGTAATATGCTCAGGGATACAAAATCTTGCAATCCATCCCGTGTGTAAGGTAGATGTACATGAGGCGGACGTTGCAGTTTCCATGGGAATGGCTTCAGGCCAACGAGTGGAGCGGTCGATGACGGTAAACAGGTAACGATGTCCTTGTGATGTGGGTAGGGGGCCTACAACGTCGACGTGAATGTATGCGAAACGACGCTGAGGTTCAGGAAAGGTGCCCACTCCTGAATCCGTGTGTCGATGTACTTTGGAAGTTTGGCAAGAAGTACATGCGCGGACCCAATCCTTAACATCCTTAGAAATGGTGTGCCAAATGAAATTCGTCTTCAGCAGCTGTGCAGTAGAACGGCACGAGGGATGTGAAAGGCCGTGAAAGAAATCAAACACCTGCCGGCGCATAGGAGCAGGAATCCTAGGTCGTCGTCTACCAGTACTGACGTCACCGAGGGTGGTGGTGTTGGAGTCTTCAAGGGGGAAGTCTTCCCAACGGAAGAACGTGCAGTATGTCCTATATGCTTGATACTCTAGATCCTGTCGTTGGGCTTCAGCCAATGCATTGTAATCCAATCCCAGTTGAACGGCAGCCAACGTGTTTCTTGACAGGGCATCAGCAATGGGATTCATTTTCCCAGTGACATATTGAAGGGTGCAATTGTATTCAGCCATGGCAGAGAGATGTCGGCGTTGACGGGCGGACCAGGCGTCAGACTGTCGAGTGAAGGCGTGCACCAGACGCATGTGGTCTGTGGGAATGATGAAGGGCGTACCTTCTAAGAAATGGCGAAAGTGACGGACAGCCAAATGCACCACCAGCAATTCGCGATCGAAGGTAGAATAACCCGATTCTGCCTTGGACAGTTTTCTGCTAAAGAAGGTCAATGGGCGGGGTGAGCCATTGACCACCTGCTCG